>NC_064534.1:27599167-27876667 GCF_023856365.1 Brienomyrus brachyistius
CATGATTTTGCTCCTTCCCAGCTTCCCACCCATCAACCCTACGGGTTGAGAAACACTGTTGTAGTGACTGGTACCTCCTTCAGCACAAGCTGGCACATCAGAGGTATTCATCTTCACAGAACTGCTTCAGCTTACTGATGCTTTTGGCCTGTCTTACAGGAACTGATTGTTTCACTTACTGGAACCTCTGACTCAAATTACCCCGTAAATTGAACAGATTTAAAAAATTTGCCCAGCACAATTCTATCAATTGTATAAATCATTGAGTTTTCAAATTCAATTTACTACCAGTTCACAAAGACTGAATATTCCATTAACAATGAAACATGTATTTCTAGAGCTCTGGTGTAGTTACCTTTTCACTGCTGGGATTTGGTACATCAGCGTCTGTGGTCTATCCAATACATTCTGCATGGTTTTTTTTTACAGTATTAACACTTAGCATTAAGCAACAGGAAGCTATAAAGTATATTGTGATGTGCAAGGCCGAGTTAACTTACAGGTAGTTATTATAAGTGTTTTAAATATATTTGTTTGCAGAGGCCGAGCACACAGTTGCTCCAGCACACCACATGATGCAGCTGATCGCACAAAGAGACGGGCAGACCTACCTGAATCCACTGGTTGGCTTTAAGCTCAAGGCACCCCTGGGGCTGCACACTGTACATGCTGTGCAGGCACTGCAGCAGACAAGCCCGGCTCTCCTCTAACACATGACCCAAAGAGAAAAAGAATTTCACGATAGGGCTTGACAATGTGAAGGCAATATTGTACACGCAGGGGTTCATGCCTGAAACAAATGTTAAACAGCCTATACAACTGCCTATGGTTAACTGCTCATCTCAGCTTTCAGAAACAAAACCACCATGTACTATGTGAGAACAGTCTCAATGCACGCAGAGCCAAACTCTGTGTAAACATCGATGGCCGTACACATTGTGTGTCATCACAGGCCAGACCGGCTATATTGGGCGCATCTGGATAGCAGAAGGGCAAGTCACAGCAATACGAAATAAAACCATCAGAGTGTTAAAATGGCTCTGACAGGGCCTGGTGTTGTACTGCAATGGTCCCAAATGATTTCCTGGTGCAGTGGAATTTTACATAAGGACAATACAACTGCCACCCAGGCAGTGCAATATGCACGCTCCCCGGAAGGGGGCCCTCCAGTATGCTGCAAGGTACAACTCAAGAAGAGAATGCAGCTATGTGGCCATCTTCCAAAAAGCAAAACTCAACCGACCCAAATAGACATTCACTACATGTCTGTTTAAATGCATCAAAATTTATTTAACGGCCAGAGAAGGAAAAAGTAGCTTCTGGGGTCCAAACTTATTAATCGTAAAACAGGCAGGGTCTTACTGTCAGCAGTCACAAAGGTGTTCCAGCAGAGCCTTCCCAGGAACTGGCCCACGAAGGGAGCCGTCCTCATCACCTCCAGGGTGGAACCCTGAGAAGGATATGGGTACTGGGGTCAACATGACATCTGTGTTTATCCATTCAGCAACTCAAAATCCTCAGTAAACAGGTGAACAGATAGCATGCAAGACCGAGGGGAGAAACGAGCAAGTGCAGTGTGAACAGGTGGTTTTTGAGTTTTCAAAATCATTCATCTCATCACTGAGTTTCACCACAGAAGAGGAACAGTAGTTACTTCTGTGGGTTTATATTGCTTAACAAGGTAAAAAGTGAAAAATTTTAAACTACGAGAAATCTAGAACCAGACAATAGATTATTTTTAAGGAAAAGGGTCCCTTTGGAATGACAAAACACAGAAGGGAAACTGAGCAATGAATGGGGTAGTGGCAAGTTTTCCTGTGGACCGCGTGTATGAGGTGACATGACAAGGTGCAGAACTTCTGGCTAATGCACAGCCTGCAGGCAAGCCTGAAACCTGCCAGACAAACCCTCTGAGATCCCAAAAGCGACATCCACACGTGGTCACATGCAGCGATCACCTGAAAAATTAACGCGACAGGCCTCAATCGGGTATGAAGGTGAGAACAAGCTACCTGACAGATATCTTCTTAGTATAAATGTCATAGCTCCCAGTATTTCATGTTCTTCATGTATAGTCAGGGCATATACAAAAAGGTGATGGAAAACAAATTAAAGTACAAAAGCAGCAAAAGTATTTCGAAATGCTTTGAGGCAACAGAAAAATAAGGCGGGGGTAGCCCACGTCTTTCATATGCCAGGTTTAATTGAAGCAACATGCAGCTTTTTACAACAAAGGATTCTCTTTTTTCAGTTTTTTTTTTTTTTAAACAATCTTCCAGCAGCAGACATGCTTGCTGCTCCTAAAGACAGGCCTGGTGTCTGAGGGAGAAGCCAGGGGTCGTGACTGGGGTGTGCGAGACACCCCCAGCAACAAGGTACTTGGGCGGGCTCCACTTGGCTCAGACAAGATGCTAAACCGGCCGTTTAGTAAACATCCTCGGAGCGGTGGGAGAGAAATGTATTTCTAATTAACTCCTGGCCGATCTCGGCAGAAATGTTATCCCCTCTTCCCTCGTTAAGCTCTGGACCGTATCGCATCACTGAGAGACCAGAGATGCTCAAAGTCGGCTAAGACATTATGCGTCCGCACTGGAAATATCGCTACACACGAGGTGAGACTGGCAACAGGATCCTGTGCAGCTGCCATCATAAACAGATTACAGAATGTCTGTTCTGCATACTGGCTGTGAAAGAGTTTCCGTATTCTAGCATGATTATTTGACATATTGCATAGAACAAACATGATACATTATTATGCTATTAAAATTGCGGTATAGTAAACAAATTAATAATCCATACATACATCTTCCCACCGCCTATCCTGGTCAGGGTCATGGTGGGGAGGTACAGTGTATAGGGAAGGGGTATACTCTGGATGGGATATCAGTCCATCGCAAGCAGACACAACCACACACAAAAGTGTCATTTAGACATGTCTGTTAACCTAACTGTCTATCTTTGGACTGCAGAAGGAAACCGGAGAAGACAAAGGGATCTGTTGTGACATGTGGAGAACATGCAAAATCTACACAGCCACACATACTACGGAGGCCCCCTATTCGACCACCATGATGCCCCAAAACGACAATCATAATATAAAATTGTAGAGATGAGATACTGAATTTTTAATTAGTAATGGAAATCCTCCACAGTACCTTTAAATTAAGCCTTTTTTAAAAAAAAATAATTGCCTTGCACACAAGAACTGGTTGGACCGCTGATGTTTCTAAAAAGACAATTGCTGAATTAATGGGACCCAGTTCAGCAATATTGCTACACTGCAAGCTTACATATTATTTCAAGATGCACACAGTACATTAAATATACACGGCAAAGAAAAACAGACTGGTTCAGTACCATGTATGTACAAATGACTCAGTTCAGACCACCTATAAATGTACATGTGGTATGTGTGTGCGTGTGCATGTATGTGACATAATGCAGCAGGAATGTTCATCTAGATAAGTGCTTCAACTGCACTGTGTTGTGTGCTGGAACTTGGAAACTGGGAGGGGTGAATAAGTGCCTGAGTTCAGCACAATGCCAGGCTCGGCCCTGAATACAGCCAAATACAGTCGAACCTCGGATTGCGAGTAACTTGGTTTGCGAGTGTTTTGCAAGACGAGCAATTTTTTTTTATAAATTTTAACTTGAGGGGCAGCATGGTGGTGCAGTGGTTAGCCCTGTTGCCTCACACCTCTGGGTCCCAGGTTCGAGTCTCCACCTGGGTCACATGTGTGCAGAATTTGCATGTTCTCCCCATGTCGTCATGGGGTTTCCTCCGGGTACTCCGGTTTCCCCCCACAGTCCAAAAACATGCTGAGGCTAATTGGACTTCCTAAATTGCCCATAGGAGTGTATGTGTGCATGAGTGGTGTGTTAGTGTGCCCTGCGATGGGCTGGCCCCCCATCCTGGGTTGTTCCCTGCCTCGTGCCCATGGCTACCGGGATAGGCTCTGGACCCCCCGCAACCCAGTAGGATAAGCGGTTTGGAAAACGGATGGATGGATTTTAACTTGATAAACGAGTGAGGTCTTGCAATATGAGTATTATGTATACACTTTGTCTGCCGAGCGTCACGTAATCACAACTGAGCCGATGGTTCTTCTCTCTCGCTGCAGGATTGTGGGTAATCGTTTCCCATGCTCGGTCTCGGTCTCACTCGTATAGTCAAAATTTAGTAGAAAAGCACCACCCGCATAAGGGTGTAGCAGGGCGATCAATGAATCTGTTTAACCACAATTCAATGTCCAAATTTCCGCGAAATCAAAAAGGAGGCAAAAGCAGCTGTCACTGGATAGGTTCCTTGTTAAAGTCACACAAAAAGGAAAAGATTCCAGTGAGCCAACAGATAGCAGTGATTCCGTTTGTTATAGTGAAAGTCGTCCTACAAAATAACCCTCCTCTTCTCCTCTCTCTCGTCTCCCTCACACCATCCACGATTCTTTTGTGCAGGTTAATTTGTTTTATGTATTTTTACTTTATATTTCGTATTAATCATTTTTATATGAATATTTTTGGGTTGTGGAATGAATCACTTGAGTTTCATTATTTCTAATGGGAAATTCACTTTGATATACGAGTGCTTTGGATTACAAGCACGTTTCTGGAACTAATTATGCTCGCAATCTGAGGTTAAACTGTAATATGTACAAAATTGAAAGGGCACAGGAACCACACAGCAGAGAGCCACTCTCAGAGACTGATTTTAGCCCGTCACAGACCAAAAAAAACATATCATAAAGTGGTGAAACTTTACAATAACATTTCTTAGTAACTTAGTAGTAACTCAGCTGCTAGACAAGTATAAATCATGAACAAATATAGTAGCTACTTGGTTCATTAATGATGAACAAAAATGAGATCAGAATTTCACTTTTCTGTTATTTGTTCCTTCAGTACTTCACAAAGGTTAACAGAATTAACAGATACAGTAACAAATATAGAAACTGCTTAAAATAAATGCTACAATTCATTAATGACAAATGAACATGAGATCAATAAAGTACAGTAATTAATAGGACTAACAGATAAATAGTGGTAAGTTCCCATGTCTTTTTTTTTTACTTAATTACTGGTTTGTTAGAATCATAATTACCAATATCTAGTAGATAGATAATGATTATGTACACTATAAAATGACGCTTAACTAAATTTTATGTTAACACTCAGCTCAAAGACTGAACAGTAATATGCTTGTAACCAAGACTTAGTTTGTGGTTAATTAATACATTAAGTAACTGACTCATCATTAATTAAGAGCATAATAGTGTATATGTGCCCCCTCAAGTAAAGTGTTACCCATAAACCTTTTTTCCCTTTCCGTTTGTGGCATGGTAGCCTCAGTGTATATGATCTGGCGGTACATGGGTTTTCTCCTTTGAGTCCAAAAACAGGTTCAGTGCCTTGTTGTCCCTAAACTGCCAATTGTGAGACTGTGTCCTGCGACTGACCCAAGTCTGTCCTGTGTGTTCTGGAACGGGCTCCAAGCTCGGCATATCCTTCTGCTGGATGAGCGGCTATGTAAAAGAGACGGATGCATGCTTACAAACAGCGGGGGGAAAATTTAAATAGGCCAATGGCTGGTGAGTAGCAGATGTGAATATATTACAAAAATAGGTCTCAGCAAGCACACAACATTTCATCACCACAGTATTTACCCACCGGTCCATTAAGTGCTTGACAGATGTAAATGTAGATGCCAGCATCCCAGTGGAGGGGGACTGGAGGATAGCACGATGCACAGACCCAAAGTCACACTGTAACTCTAAAGAGGCCCCTATGAATCATTCAGCTGGCCAGAGCCCCGGGGGCCAGCGTTCACAGCGCTCCGTGTGCAGACGGCTATGCGGACAGCGCACTGCAGGAATGCGGAGAGGTGTGGCTTGTCCAGGGGGGACAAGGGGGTAAGGTACAACACAATAATCTTTGAGATATCGTCACTGCTCCCCCCCCCCCCCCCCATCAGCCATGATGAACACTTCAAGCCAAGAAACGGGGGAAGACACTTTCAATCCCCCCCCCCGACCCTACCAAGCCCCCAGTTCCTGCAAGCAAGGGGAGGAACGTTTATCTATACTAAACAAACAAGCAAATGGATATAAACCTCAATATAGACTACAATAAAGCCAAAACCGTTGTTTTTTAACAAGTCTTTGTCAAAGAAAGACTCCGTCCTAATCTATAGATAACCATCGCCATCGCTGTCACATTGCCGGAAATGATGCATATCGAGAGGAATGATTACGTCCTGGCAGTGTGGCCATCGCACGGACTCAATTAAATGCCTGACGACTGAAATCTCATTTTTCTTTTCCACGTGCCAAGGCCTGAGTCAACTGCACTAGTGGGGTAAGTCAACCGGGGCGGAATAAAAGCCCCCTTTCAAGATAAACGGGGGTGGCGAGAAGGACGGCACATGCTAACATTGCTTTCTCACAGGGTCTCATTCGTTACACGCGATCCGGCAGTACTTTGAGTTAGCTATGCCAGTCCCCTGGCGACCATTAGCCTGCTAACTCGGGCCCGGGTCGCTGCCAGCTGCCCGCCTCCCCTGCAGCACAGAGCAGCTCCTGTTCACGGCCCTGTTAGCTGCGGCCCCAGCTGAAAACTTGCCCAGTAGCTCTTGTCAGAATCTTGCTCGGCTGCCCCAATTATACAAGAAACCTGCAGATCATATTAGAGGCTCACGCTGCAGAGTTTAAAGCCACAGATCTGAGCTCACAGATCACGGGCACTTCAAACCCTTTCTGCAAAAGTTCCTTGGAGTGTCCGGTTAGACAGCGGAAAAGCAGGACTCGGGAAGCAGTCGGCCGGCCCCAAACTCCCTGGGGGGCCCCTAAGAGCACATTCTGGACTCACAGCCGTTCGCAGATCTAGCACGAGCTGGCGGAGGAAAGCCCTCAGCTGGTCAAGGTGGAGGGCTACGTCATGCCGGGCTGAAGGGGTCAGGGCCTGGCCCCACTCCACCGCCTTGCCCATCCAGAACTCCACGAGCCGCTCAGGAACAGGGCCGGTGTGGCTCATGGCTTCAGGCCCATGCGAGGTCTGGGGACCACTCCCTGCAAGAGAGACACGGGGTGGAATTCAGACACACGCTGGGGGGGAGAGTCGGGGGGGCTGATGAAATTCCTTTCGTGTGTCCTGCTGATTTGTGTGGAAAATGTTTCCAAAAACAAAACAGGGGGGGTGGGAAAAAAATCTGATAATGAATCTT
The DNA here is from genome assembly GCF_023856365.1 of Brienomyrus brachyistius. Taxonomy (NCBI): domain Eukaryota; kingdom Metazoa; phylum Chordata; class Actinopteri; order Osteoglossiformes; family Mormyridae; genus Brienomyrus; species Brienomyrus brachyistius. Next base: position 27,606,384 of record NC_064534.1, read on the forward strand.
TTGTGCACAGCCTGAATTGACAGAGTGGTAGTCAGAAAATTAGAGTTAAATGTGCAGTCCAGCTGGGGCTCAAATTTTTACCATCTGAATTTGTCATCACCCAGTATTTCATTAGTAGGACTGTTAAAAAAAAACAAAAAAAAGAAAAAGAAAGAAAAAAAAGTGTTCATCTACAGCACTGAGCCCAGCAATAAAGCCCCCGGACTCCGACTGAACTCTTAGCACCTCCTTATTCTCAGCACAAAAGTATTTCTTACAAATTAACGTCATTAAGCAAAAAACGCCCCTCCACAACTAATCCTCTCACCTTGGGTTTTAGTTTGAAATGACTAACAGATACTTTTCTCTCTCGCTTTCAAAAACAACAAAAAAAGAGGACTTACATTAAAAAGAAAAAATTTAAGTGAGGGGGAAATTGCCCAGTGAAAAAAGCTTTCCAACAGATTCCCAGCCTTGTGGGGTGGAGCAGTCAGTCATAACTCCCACTACACTGTTTTTTTTTCCTCCTTGGTTATTTACAGATCATAGAAGACAAGTACAATGGTTTCATAATTACCTTGCTGCTAAAGAGCCGTTTCATGTGTTTCCGTCATCGCAGCAGGAAGGCTGTGTAAGTCTTGGAGGAGAAATGTAGAATTTTCACTGCAAATGTTAAACCCTGCAAAGAACAAACGGCCCATCACTGTCAACGGTGACAGTAACACGTTTCTGCCATGCCACACCTCAATACCACTGCAGCAGAACACAGGGTGATGACAGGAACGGACACCATCAACTTTAGAAAGTAAATTGCGGGGGGGAGTAAAAAAACAGAGAACCAATTCTCATGAACACGGAGCTGATGCTGGAAAAAATCACATGAAGATTTCCATCCATCTTCTCAGGTGGCTCTGGAGCCTGTAGCAGGCAGCATATGGCTCAAGGCTGTCATACACCCTGAGCAAGGTGCCACGAGCACCGACAGACACAAAATGAGCAATTTAGCAATGACAGGCAGCCTGTCTGCATGTCTTTGGACAGAGAGTAAGCCAGAGTACCTGGAGGAAACCCACAATCAGAACATGCAAAACATGAAGATTTAAATAAAAACACATAGTAATCTGAGAGAGCGCACTGATTTTCCTCATGAAGTGAGACCATTATAAAACGATAAAGTGCCAAAAGCCATTACTGCCATGTTTTCATTAAAACAGTCACTTTTTCCAAAAAATACATGGCTTGCATTTGCAAAGCTGAAGACATGAAATAAGAAACTGGATGTCAAATATACATCTATAAATAATCCGCATACCATTCAGAACGTGGCCAATCTATTCTGACACCTTTATACAGTCTTTAAAGAGTGCTATGATTGTCCAACAATAGGAAAGTTTGCTTGGAACAGCAAGACTGTGTAAAAAATGGCGGGTCATTCAATTTTAACTCAAAAATGGCCTTTGCGTCACCATGTGGCTTGGGCTACGCCTCTATGCCTGTGTTTGGAAGGTCAAACCTGGCTTCGCCAGAATGATTACAGTACATGTCTGTGGACCCGTAAGCAAGGTCCTTAACCCCATGCTCCAGGTGGCTGCCCTTTGCTACCATGTGTGTCATGATCCGCTATTTAAAAAGAGAATTTCCCCACAGGAATCAATAAAGTGTCATTACCATTTTTGATAAAACTTGGCCTGCAAATTACAAATACGCTTCAGAACTCAGAAAAGTTCTGTTTATTTTAAAAAATCCCTTACAGATACAGTGCCTTTTCTACACTGTGGGTAGCAAAAAAGAAAGATAGTTGTAAGGGAAACATTCTGAATTATTACAGCTAAATCACTCAGCTATAGCTCATTGGAATGCTCAAAAGTATTTTGTTTTTTCATGGTATTGTCAAATTCAAGTTTCTAAGTTTCTTTTTTCTAGGTTATGCAAAAACAGTGAAGGGCCTAGAGTAACAAATCAGTTTTTTATAATAAAGTACACAGATGGTGTTTGGGCACTATTTGTACATGATACATTGCCCTGTTATTTGGTCCCCTTAAGTGAGATATGCACCCCAAAAAGTTACTTACAACTAGAAGCTTCAGTTGATATTAATTCTTAATTGAGCAATTCACATGCCAAGTTTCATCAACATTAAAAATTAGGATGCAAAAACTTAAAATTAAAACAGAACTACCCAACATCAAACTTGCATGTCCATGCTCAGACAGGCTTAAAATATCACAATCATTGCAACGTGTTGTGTGTTCTTCCCCAAACTGAACAATTCACAGCAGATCATACCATGCTTAGTGTGTTTGTTGCATATCTGTACAACACGCCGAACTAGGGCAACACGACGTCGACAATACATTTTGAGACGCATGTCTTCTCACGACATGGCAGTCCCAGTAATAACAGGTAACTGAATGTCTGAATGAAGCCTCGTCTTGCTGCAGTTGGGTGTGGTCCTTGGGCATAAATCCAAAATGCACCATTCACTTGGGGATAAAGAAACAACACACAGAGTGGCCACCAAAAGGAGCACTTTCCAATCTTTCTCTTCACTTCTACGAGTATCAGCTAATCTAAATCTGCAATGGCCTGCACTTCAATTTTGCACATAAAAATCCATAAATCATTTCATTTAAGTCCATAAATAAACCATATGGGCTCATTCAACCTTAAATATCTGATAAAATTCATCTTTGCGATTTAATATTGACAACAAAGAACAAATGACTGTCTGGTTTATCTAAACTTCCCATTTCTCTAAAACATGTCGACACCTTCTTATTGGCACATTAAAAACACAGCACAGTTTCTGGCACAAAGCTCTCTGCTAAACCACTATTAACACAGCAAGAAGGGGGCACTAAATAAATATCCATTTGGCACCCAAATTATTTTTCTACTTTACATTGCATTCCAGCTCAGTCCCCTCAGTCTCCAACACACTGCAGAAAGCTGCTCTCAATTAAGATACAGGATGGATGTAACTGGAACCCCTTGATTTGCCTTAATAGCGCTTACATCATCTTTGCTCCTTTCCTGGTCGGTCTGTGGGATTGATGGAAATGGAGGAGCGACTGAAATAAACAAATAAGCCCCATGGCATAACAAATCTGTGGTTTGCTACATAACAGCTAATAAGAACGTTTTCCTTCACGCCACACCCCTGACTGCAAAGCGTCACGTCACCTGAAATATGCCCTTTGGAACATGTGGGACTCGTTTTCGGGACAAGAACCTGATCGCATCATCTGTCAGCGGGGGCAAAAGAAACCGACATCACATTCAAGTTTGTGACTGCGCCAATTTAAGGGAGCATTAAATACCCCCTTTGATCGTTCTAAAACGTGCGTTAAAAAGCATGGATTGCACAAGAGGGACCATACCACATATTTCAGCACACGCGGTTTCAGAAATTTACGTACACAAAGTCAATCACCTAACACTTTCCCCAACAGCATTTTCCCCCTGTCTTTGATAAATTTACCAAACAGCACAATTTGTAGTATTTCAACAAGTGTCACATTTTTATTACATTAATAATTAGCTCCAATCTAAATTGCTCTGTTAGCCAAGTACAATTTAAAGAGAAGTCTATGATTTATATTTACTTAAATTTGCTTAATTGTCTAGCTGGCGGAGAAAGTGCGAAGAAGCAAATATAGATCTGGAACAGTAATAAAGTTAAATGAGAGAACAGATGCTTACTGGGACATTGGTCCAGTGTTTGTAAATCATGCTTTTAAATTCTAAGAATATGACATATTAAACACTACAAGTTTTCATTCTGAAAAGATTAAGTCCTTATTGGCCCTCGCTGATATTATATGGTGTTTAGAACTTGAATTTTAAAGTTTTTTAGACCTGAGCTTAGAAGCAATTTTTCCAGGCTGGTCCTTGATCATTACTTACTTCATGTGTTAATGTATAGCAACATGATCTCTCTTTCCCAATTCACAAGAAAAAAAACTTTCCAATTATGGAGTTAAAAGGTGAAATCTGACACGCCACAGTCCTGCAGAACAGGGTGTAAATGTTGAGAACATGACATCACAACAGGAACAGATGCCAGGCCAGATCCTTCCATAACCATACTTTTAAAACTTCCACGAATTAAAGCATATTGAGTGGGGGGAAATGTCTACTAGAAAACAGATTTACATCTTTTCTGGGAATCCTTAAAGGAGATAAATTCCACTGAAATTAAAATATGCTGATTTTCAAGTTCACTGTTTAAGAAGTTTACAGCTAAAAAATGCTTAATTCTTGCTTCCAAGTGGTAAAATTTATATTTTATGTTTCCTTTCCTGGTGCATGGATCATGACTGACATTTGGCAATTTTGTACACTTTAAACGAAACATTTTGCCATGACCAAGACTTTTAAACTTTTATAGCATCAGGATTACACGGAAAATTAAGAGTCTTAAAACAGAAAGTGGTAGAAGACTGTTGTTAATGTAAATATGAGTATATTGGATTGTTGTGGCCAAATAAAAAAAAGAGGCAGATATCAATATGCAAAGAACAAAAATAAAAACCTCACCATTTTTGTTTGACAATTTCCCAAGCAAACAGATTTACTATATTCTACATAAAAGCAAGAGCATTATCTGGTGATGAACAAATACCCTTTCAAATCAACCAGCAAAGAAGAGACCGAAATATTTTATGGCATTTTGTTCTACCTGCTCTCTCAAAGAGAAACGAGCTGGTTAGCAATACTTGGTTTAAAATTACACTAGAGGGAAAATGCATATATATATATATATATATATATATATATATATATATATATATATATATATATATATATATATATATATATATACACACACACACACACACACACACACACACACACACACACACACACATATATACATACATACATACATACACACATCAGTTTTTGTTGCCGGCTTACAGTTCACTTCATATTCAGAGTGCTGTACTCGTAGGGAACAGCAGGTGGCACAGTAATGCAGCGATAGTACCTTCGTGTCACAGTAATCCAGCGAGCCTTACATTAATCCTGTGAACCGTAACTTGCTGCTCCGAAGCCAGACATTAAATTTTAAACTATAATGAAGACCAACACTTTGTATATTTGTTCCATGTGTCAAATAAATGTCAAGGCAACATTTGAAATTGTGTCCAGTTTCATAATTTTGAGAATAACTTTTTCACGGGTAAAATGTATTACTTATCTACTAGGTTGGAATAGATACCAAAAAGAACACATACCAGACATCAAATATTACATATTACTAAATATTACATACCAAATATACATCTTAAGTTAAAAAATTTTCAATCACAGGAATCATGAATATTTCAAAAGTGTTGACTGAAAAAAAAGTCGTCCCTAAGTTAAATTCAGAGACAGACGAACTCCGGACCAGAGGAAAGCAATTTCGATAAATGTCTACTTAGTACAACTAGTATAACCAATACAATCAGTGTGATGAATGATGCACGAGCTAAACCGCAACCCCCCCCCTTACATGAGGTCGACATGATTGAGTTCGCCACCAGAGACTGTATTTGTACATTACTGGGCCTTGTCAACATATTACCAGGGTACGGCCACAGGTATTTCCTCTTCTCTACTGTCAGCCTACCCTAAGACCTCACCCCAAGCCCAACTTTCACCGTCTTTGTGAACATGAACCAGAACCCCGAACCGGTAACGGACCGTCACTGAGTCTAATGACAGATCGTCGAGGACATACAGAAAAGAAAAGCCGTCTGCTAATACTGCTGCATTTTTATTACTGTCAGCCTTATCAGTTTCGGAGTTACTAATTCAGCGTGGCCAATGAGAGTTAACCTGGAATAAAATTTCCGATGGTTTGTTTGTTCTTCGCTGACCGGTGAATTTAACTTGGCTAAAAAGTTAGCACATTAGCCAGCCGCGTTCACCTTTAAAACCCGCCGTTTTGCTGTTGTTGAGGCTCGTCTACTTTGGCGGTTCTTATTAATCTGTGCCATTCTAAATGCAATATACGTTTGCTTTCTTGTCTTTCCCAGTTTATATGGTCACTAACCTTATGTGCAAGGAGCTCCCAGTGCTTCCACACATCCAAAATTCTCTCTCTCTCTCTCTCTCTCTCTCTCTCTCTCTCTCTCTCTCTCTCTCTCTCTCTCTTCAGCATCTCCCTCGATATATCCCTCGTTTCTTTCTCTTTTTATTTCCCTCTTTTTTACACGCCCTCTCTCAGAGAAACAGGAAGCTGTCACGCTTTTATTTGGCGCGCGCTTCAACTTCCCTCACGTGGAGCGCTGGCGGCAGTGAATCGCTGTGCGCGGTTTAGATCTGAAAACTTGACTGTCTAGGATGTTTGTAACGTACTCGTAAATGTTATTTCCTCCTTACAGCATGTTTTACTAAATACATTTAGCTGTGTGAAACCCCACTGTTATTTACAGTGTTGTGACGCGATGTCCTAGTTAATGTGAGCTCCTGATTTATATTTGGAGTAATATACGTACATATGTATAATAAATATATTAAATAGCTACTCATTAATTGTGTTCAATATCATCATTTCAACAAATGCGTTTCATCACATCATAGTTACATGCAAAACTACAGCGAATAAATATTTGGCATTAATCAGCGAATCGGAAAGATATCCAAAATGAAACATAATGTATATTAGTGATATTTCAAATGTACAGACCGACTACGTGTTCCTTTAATTACATATTTGTTCAAGTCGAAGCGGCTCTGATTTTGAGGAATAAATCGTTTTAATTTTGGCTTTATTTGCCCTCGTGTTTACCCAATGCTAGCCACGTGACTGTCCAGCTATAACGAATTAATTTTCAACCAATTATTACTCTATCTGTAAAACCCACAATTTTGGCATACCACACTTCAATTAGAAGTAGGAAACCTACAGCACTATCCACTAGGCGGCACTGCATAGATTGAAGTTGCAGTGGGAGTAAACCATTAACAACACTGCTTTTATTGGTGTATTACCACAATGATCTATATTATATTGTGACGTTATTCCTATGCTTGGCTTTGCACATCAGAAAGCTGGTAAATCAGGTCGATTATATATTTACTCACGATATATTAAAATGGAATTCAAACAGGTTCACTGACTACCATAAATAGACCACATAATACTCTGCCCAAATTACAGTACTTGTACCATAAACAGACCGTATAATGCCATGGTACAATTAGACTTCAATCCATTCATTCTTCAACCGCTTATCCTTGACAGGGTTGCAATGGGTTCTGGGGCCTATCCCAGACACTAGAGAGCACAATGCTATTACTAAATAGTAATTATCACCTTGCATTTCATTGCAGGTTACAGATGAACCGTATAACTTGCATGTGGCAAATAAAACGCTTGAATCCTTGAAAATATTTGATGTGGTCCAATTAACGATGCAACCAATGAGTGGAGAGAAAGGGAATTTATCTGTCAGCATGTACCTGTGCATAATCTTGCGCGCAAAATTACCTGCGCTGTGCGTTTACTTCTTCCGAAGTAGGACGTACATCACTTTCTCCTGTACGAATGAGCTTATGACATCGAAAGAGTTTTCTATAATGATCTAAAAGCGCAACCTGGCTATCTCGAGTACATTTTTATAAAACCATAACATAGATAGTAAAGCTTCCTAATTTGCATGAATGCTGTGTTTATATGTAACATGAATACATTTCGCTTCTGTTTTTGGCCTCGTGGAAACAATTGATGGCAAGGTGGCTAGTGCTATGGCTTCCTACCTGTCCCGGCTATGTGTATGAGGCATTTGCAAGGTCTCTTCGTGTTTGAAGAGGCTACTCAGGTTTCCTCCCATGAGCTGTTTAGGTTGACTGGTGTGTCCAGATTTCCCCAGTTTGTGAGAGTGCGTGCCATGTGGCTCGCCGGTCGCTCACCAGTGGGTCCTCGGCCTTATGTCCGGCACTCTACTGGGTGCGCTCCTGGATCTCCGTGACCACGCACAGATTTGTTACACAGATGAATTGATTACGAAATAAGGTACATTTCGTAAAACTTTATTTACCGATAATGCTAAAAGCAAATCAAACTTTGAGCTCCGGGGAACTGACAATAAATTTAATACATACTTATAGCTGCATTGTAATTAAATTATGTGCATAACCTAGAGCTACTGAAGTGGAGCGCTAACAGCACAGCAGACTCGAGGTTGAATTGGTATTTATCACATCCAATTAGTCCAATGCACACAGCTTCAGACTGAGCAGAAGGATGCGTGCATTATAGACAGAGTTAAGGTTTTCTGGGCAGAATTAAACGATTCGTTTAGGGAAATGCCGGATGTTGCCTGTTTCTCGTCTTTTCTTTATGAGGTGGGTCAAGCAAAGGGGAGGTATTTTAAACAAAGCTGCGTAACATAACCTCACTGCTGAGTAAAAAAGGTATTTCTTTTGAAAGCTTTTATCAATTGACTATGTCGGTTGACAATAAAATAATATGGCTAGCAGCCGTTTTTAAACTGATTTATAGTTAACACACTAAGTAATTTTTTTAAATAAACTTGTATTGAACTTTTAGCCATGACATTGAGATATACTGCCTAAATACACATATTTTTGGTACCTGGATGAGAAAAATGAGCATAAACATATGAAAGAGAAGCAGAAGATTCGCCCCGCTTAGTCAAGGCAGAATGAGTTCCACCCCAATTTTCAAACGAATTTAAGTCAGAAGGACCACGTGCATCAGTTCTAAATCACTTAGTTGATGCATTCTGGGGGATAAAGTTAAAAGAATAGCGAAAACGCTAAGGTGTAGAACTGCAAGTGCTTGTGACACCCTGACTGAGCAGTTCTCATTGGCTGTTGACCAGCATGGTTGTCTTATAGCAATCATAACTATGTCCTTAGATCATCATGTTAATGGGAGGTTTGCGAATCCCTTCGTCAAATCAATAAAAAATAGAGAGAAAGAAGTACAAATTTTCAAGAACCTAAGATATCAACTGCTGGATCCTGTCCTAGAAGTTGGGTAGACCAAGAAAAGCACAGCTGTTACCGCAGATGAGTTTGTTTAGTCAAGATCCAGACAAAACGTACGATTCGCTGGGTGTCCCATACTGCAGTGTCTCCCCCAAAAACAAGGTTAGCAATATTTTGAATGATTTTTTATGATTGAAGCTAAAATTACTCCACACAAACACACACACAGAACAATTTTTAAAATAATACAACCACATAAGTGGCCCGAAATGTACCAAACTGTCCAAAAACATCATGTACAGCCTACCACCCCACCACATTTTTCAACGTGAATTTCTGACTCCAGGCTGGTGTCAAAGCCTGAGATCTTTACATAGCAGCAGAACCAAGCAGGAATCTCCACCCCATGATTATACTTCGTATTGTCACCAATCACCATTGTGAATTTCTCCTAAATCTTCATACCTTCCAACAACATTGATCAACATATTGGTAACCTGGTTACACCAAAGATCAATCAAATAGTATGTTAGTATAACATCTTTTGCCTGGAAATTTATATTGATTTTTTTTTTCTTAAAAAGCTGTTCACAAGGTTAGTAAAATTGTTCACCAAGAAATATCTTTGAATCACATTTCTCATTTTAGTATTACAGATGCTCCTCTACTTACGAATGAGATACGTTCCGAATGGCCATTTGTAACTTGAAATGTTCGTAAGTCGTTATTCAACATTATTTTAAGCGTATAAGTAAGTATTAAGAACTAGGATGCTGGGAGTATACGTGCTGTGCTGCTGTGCGGTGGGAGTAGCGGCCATAAACCGGATTAGGCGGAATTGGCGAGCAGGACAAAAAAAAATCGATGTTGCGGACAGGAAACGGGAGCCCAAGGAACATAAATTGGATTTACAGTCCTCTTCGTTCGTATGTCTGAAATTTCGTACGTTGAAAGTTCGTAAGTAGAGGAGCGTCTGTATTGTGAAAACGTCACACAATTTTCTCCTTTTATTTTCTAAGAACTACATGAATTTATAAGTTGATGTTATTGAGACATTTCTGTATTTAGCAAGAGCTTTTGGCGTTTGATCTAGCATGAGACTGTTTTGTATTGGTTTCAATATTGTGTGTTCTATATGTTTTTATCTTCTGTGTATTTTTATACATGTAATGTGCTTTGCAAATGAAATTGAGTTGACTAGCAAAATCATCTTCCTACAGCTGATAATTTAAAACGCAAACCCCCAGAAATATTTATTGTATGAAATATGCAGATAATTAAAGGAAATTAACAATAATTTAAAATATATAATATGAAGGTCCATGTTGGTATGGCATTGTATGATTCATTCAGCTACACTGGCATCCATCTCTCGGCCCCATGCCTGCTAGTTAAGTCAGCAAGCATTAAAAAATGGTAATAACTAATTAGTTTCAATGCTGATATGCCATTATATTAAAAATGTAAATGATTTCCATCACATTTATTAATTAATCTTTATGTCTGCGATCCAGTTATATAATATACAGTACACTATCTTGGGATGTTTTCTGTTCGTTAAGATAATAATAAACTTTGGAAATTCAGTAATAATCCTCAGTCATTTTGTGACATTTTTAGTGCCTTAATAACCCTTTTCTATTTAAACTGCCTGTTTCCTAACCAGTTACAAAAAGAGTGAGTCATTTAGTGTTGCTATGTCTAGCAGGCCACTCTTTTTGTGCAGTATCGCTATACCATCCTAACCTTCCTCAACAAACTAATAACACCTGCATTATGTGCTTAGACGAACCTGCTGAAGTAAAACAGCAACAATGCAGCTAGTTTGCTCATGGATTTGGGATGTGTCGCAATGAAACGCATAGAACCGCAGACTGCAGAATTATTGGGGCCATTCTATAGAAAACTGTGTCTCCTTAGCTGTGTCATAATTTTCAGTTAAACTCTTCATATCAAACCTAATAAGGAAACAGCATTTATGGCTGGCTTAATGCCATGCTGCTTTCCTTGTCTATAAAGGAAGTTTATGACTAAAGATGCCTGTTCATCGCACCATGCACGAATGCTACATGACTGCAGCAATGCCAACTAGCCCGTCATGACTTATTGCTGCTTACATTTTGCACCTGTTGATTTATTGAACACATTTCTGTTTATTGCATTTTAATACAACTAGATATTCTTATTAGTGCAGTTTATGTCACATGACTTGCTGAAGGGGGGATGTCCCGTCTCAGGCTTGGAGAAATAACATTTAGCCTTTGAGGACATGGCTGTACCACCTCCTGCCCCTATTTGTTTCACAAGCTGTTTTCTGTTCTCTGAGCCAATCACGCACTACTTTGGAGCTTTGTTTACTAAGACAGGGGTGGGACTTAATATGTCTTATACTCAGAAATGGGTCTTTAATCAAACTCCGCCTGAGTTCCAACCTAAATGCGCTCCATATGGTCCAAAGCAAAACCTCAGAAAGCTCAGTAAATCATAGTGGCAGTGAAGAGATGGTGATGTGTCCGTGTGACACTTATTAGCTTGGCTTTTCTGTTCTTATAAATCCTATTTAATCTGCAAGTTAGTTACTGATAATTGATAGTATTCCACCGACATTAATTTCCTGTGCAGGTAATTGTAATGTCCTTTGTCCCTGTCTTTCAAATATTGGTGACCATGAGAATACAGACAGCAACTGATAATGACATCTTTGGGACTGAGTTTGTTTTAAGTTCATTTTTGAGTCCAAGTGTTACGATGATGACAAGTGACAAAGTTGTAATTAATTGAGGAGAGACTTCAGAGAAAAGCAAATGCTTTTGAATGTGGAACAAGTGAAGCGACTTAAAATAAAAAACTAGATCAATTTAGCCATGCGGATTGTAAAAACTAATGTCAGGAGACCAAAAAATCTTTCAGCTGTGTGAAAAAAACAGATGGCCAATCTTGCAGTCAATTCATAAATCTTTTGTTGAGGAATCTGCCGCCTGTTTCTTCAAGACATCTGTCGTAAACTCGTCATTAATCAACCATTGTTATCATATTCGGAAAGTTTGTGTAAAGACATACCTCATTTATGGAGCGGCCAAAATGAAGCTAGCAGAAAAAAACATGACATCATCTTTATATATATGAATTATGCTGTTGCCGTAATTCATTTCAAATTAATGATTTTATGCCAGAGGTGCGTGTACAGTTTTAGTGGGTGTTGCTTTGTTTGTTTTGCGAGTGTAAAATATATGTTATCTATGAAAGAAGTGTGTATATAGCATGCCTTTGCTTGTATATTCATAGAGATATATGCATGCATAAAATTATTAGACATGTATACACACCTTAACTATCGTTAAGATCAGCATTCATTCTGAGGCAAGAGTACGGTCTAAGTCTGAACTACATCACTGGGCAACTTAGATATTAGCTGCAGAGCATAGCTGACACTGGGGGCAGTTTCTAGTCTACGTCTGAACCGGCTGGTTCTCTGGCCGCTGACGTGCTGGAAGCCAACATTTCCCCGTTCTTTCTGGTGAGAGACGTGCCACTAGTCCAGTCAACAGAGCTCTCCTACCCAGCACCATATGAGAGAGAGAGAGAAAGCGAGCTGGCAGCGCATGAAAGAGAGGAAGGTTCGCCAGCAGCCCTCTGCTAACTGGCAGCGATGCGCATTGGCCGAGCACAGGCGACAGAATTTGCAACAAATAAAAGTGGGAAGAAAAACAGGAGGAAAGAATCCAGAAAAAGAAAGTCCAGGAACAATGAAATGGCCACCTGCCAGGACCTGGCCGCTGCAGAACTCTTTGTGTTTGTGGGTGAGTGTAAGTTGCCATGTGCGAGTGGCTGTGTGGTCCTGCTGTTATGAACTTTTCCACACACCCGTAAACTCGACGCAGGCCTGTCCCGACTCCTCCTTATCTCCTCCTCCTCCCTCTCCTCCTCAGATATTGGCAACGCTGGGCACTCTGGTCCATGTGTGGCACGCCTCACATCTGAGCCGGCTTCTGCAGATGCTGCACTTCGAATGACAAAGGCTCTCCGTGCCTGTCCCGGGTTCCCTTCTTATGCCTCACTTCCAAGGAAGTCTTTGTGAATGCCTGCTGAATGCTGCCTGTCACAGTCAGAAGGTGAATGTTTGAGATCGACACGCAGAAACAACCAGACAAGATATTAACGTGCAGGAATGCAAAGCCTGGTCAGTGTCACGCTGGGTCCCACATACCATCCCGCTCCCCTTCTCCCAGGAACACAGATACACAAACAAGCAGAAGAAAACTCCATCCCCAAAGCAGAGACTGGAGGAACGTCATGAAGATGGAGGGTTGGACACATTGGGAATGTCGAGGACAGGCTGGCATACTTGCACGACCATTTTCAGTCCTGAGTGATGGCTTCAGCCGCGATTCATCACAGCCTGCCCGCCAGGTTGTCACGGAAACGGTGAACAGCAGCTGAACCAATTATGAGCTTCGTCCTGTTTTCACAGAGGCCCCTTTTTTCAGCTGCTGTGCATGTGGCAGAGACTAATGATTCCTGCTTCCGGCCCACAATCCAAACAAATACCGCAGCAGCCAATTACAACCCTTGCTGCTTGTAGCTGTGGACCAATTGGGAAAATTAAAAAATTCAACAATGGGGCCTGCAATTTACTGATCTCAAGGTGTCTCTGAATTTATTTCCATTCATGAGAGAGAGCTCCAGGTCCCCCCACAGCCTTGATCAGGATAAGAAATGGGTGAATTGATGGATTTTATGGCACACTTCAGATTCCTGTGAAGAAATGGTTATAGAGAGAATGGATTTGTATTTATGGATGTGTAAAAGTGTAACCTGTTACTGTAAAAATCTTTGATTAAGAAGAATGTGGTACAGAAGCGTGGTACAGAAAGGGTATAGATTGTAAAATGTTTAATCAGGCCAGCTTTCTCTAACGGGATTTATACTCAATATAACGTTTTATTGGATAGTTGAGCACAAAGCCCTTCTCTGTGACAGCATGTGCCTCTGCTCAACATACCAATCTTATTTGTAAAGATGGCCTTGGGTTTTGTGGAAAACTCCCTGTGTTTTCTGCAGTTCTGGACATTTTTTTGTTACAGTAGCTTTTCAATGCTTAGCGAGGAAGCTGTGAATTCAGTCCAGCAGGCAGCCTGGCCTTGTGACCATGTTAACAGACTGAGGTCTTCCTCACAGGCGGCTCCTCTGCTTTGTTTACATTGAGGCAGAAATATGAGAATGGTTGAGCACAAGCCGCAGCACTCAGGGTTAATGCTGCAGTATGTGTGACACACAAACCACTTGTCTGGAAGTTTGAAGGAAAAATGTGTTCGTTTGCTGGTCACCAATCAACCCTGGGCAGCAGTAGAATTGCTAGGAAACTTCATGGTCATGTTCTAAAACTGCAAGAGAGTAGCGCAAAAAAATAATTGCTAGACTAAGCTACACCTTGTGAGTAAGACTTAGCAAGATCAGATACCAGAATAGTCACATTAAAAATGAAAATAAATCACAATGTCCCTATGGACCAATCCGTCTATAAAGATAATATTTGCGTTCATGCTTGTTTTACTTTGCTCTGACATATGAAGGTGAAACAATGCCCTTCTGTGGATGTATTCATGCTGCTCTCACTGCGTTCGGGAAGACCACAATCCTGCAAGGCATGCAAGTATGACAGCTCTGCAAATGCATTCCCTCAAAAGACAAGTCGTTTCTCCCGCAATGGAGAACTTTTGGTACAGCTCAAGGTTTAATAAAGTGGGAAACTTGACCAAACGCTGTTTGGATACCAGTTTGCGCTCTAAGATGCATCATCAAACAGGAACACAGTTTGGAAGAAAATGAGGGCATGAGTTTCTGAACTGTTGTCATCTCCATCTCCCCGCTGAGGATACAGTTCCCTCGACGGTAAAGAATGCACTGTTTTCTACCAGGAGGCTTTCGGAGGCGAGTTACAGATTTGTTACCCTGGGATTCAGGCCTGGAGTGTGTTGAGCCAGAAATACTCCAGAAAAGCTGTGTTTATACCATCCACAGTAAGGCCCAGGCTGAGTGGAGAAGCTGGAGTAAACGCAGTCTGATTAAAGTAAACACAGCGCTCTAACACAAACAAGCGTGAGGCACAGTCCTTGCCAAAGCACAGATGTGAGAGTAAGCAATCACAAGGAGGCAGCCTGAAAGGAGAAAATGATAGGACTCTAAATTACAGCCCCAATACCTTAAGCTTGGCCCTTCTGACCTACGACAGGCAGGCTAGGGCTTCTGGGGGCCCAAATGGAACTGCTGTAATGCAAACAATGCTGCTGTAAATGTTTTGTCCCAGTTGTTGTTTAGTCCTTATATTTTCTGTGTACCCTGTTGGCATGGTAACGTGCAAAGCTATCCTGAAGCACAAGCAAAGCAGCACAGGTTCCTCTTTTGACTTTGCTTAAGAGAATGACATTTAATGGAGGCCCGTCCTGCATGTGTCTTCACTGCACCCCACCCGGGGATTCTGCTGCTTCCTTAATCGAATGAGCCCTTAAGACAAATGTGTTTCCTATTAGCTTTGGGGAGGAAATTGAAGAAGGTTATTAAACACTTTGTCACTGCAGCAATCACTGCGCAATCCTACAATTGAAAATCCGACATCGTCCTTTGGAGGTTATGGGTCTTATGAAGACCATTTTATTTAGGACAGGCGGCCTGAATTCAGTTTTACACTTTTGGAAGGCTTTATTTTCTGTCGATCGTGTTCAATTTCCGTTACGATTAAGGACATGGCTGTAAAGGCCCGCTTTGCCGCATTTTCACAGGTCATGTCTACGCTGATTGTGTCCAAACCACATTAGCCCAGGCTGCTGATGGAAACTTAGTGTTACTGGAGGGTCACAAACCATGCGATTTAAGTCCCTCTGCTTCCTACACTGACATGTCTATAAAATAAAGTAATTTAGGCCTGAAACTTACTGCAGCCAGCCTGAGCCCAGACCCTCAAGCCATTTGGGCAGAGAGCTACCAAAAATAAACAAAACTGGTAGACAGGTTAGCAAATTGTGTTTGATGATTTGTCGTTATTTTCATTTTTGCTGGTGGTGGCAGGTGCCTGAACTTTCACTGCGAGAAGATCACCATCCCGTTCGAAAAGTAATTCCAGACGCCACCAATGCAGAGGTCGCTCTTCATCTTTCCACCCAGCAAACGGCTCATAGCACCACACCAATGCACCAGTGCGTGCAACCCAGTTGTGTCATTTTATTTGAATTAGCAGACATATGTGTTTGCCTGTGCTTCTAAATACACATGAAAGCATTTAAGCATGAGGAATCTTCCTGCTCACCCCCAAATCCCTTAACCCCCACCCCACACATTTGATGACGCATATGTTCCATACATCACTGCCTGTTTTACCCCAAGACAAACAGAATGAGTTTAAACAATAGAGGAAGGATTTATATGAGAGGGCATCAATGCTTTCAGCACTTTATAAAAAACACAAAATATAAAAAAGCATAAAAACCCCTCATTAGTACAACTTGTTCCACATCTTCTCGATAAACATGCGTGCATCGTTTAATAGGCCATTGGTTTGTGGTTGGAGTGAAACCACAGACAGAAAGGATGTTTAAATGAAGCGAAGAAATGCATAGCCATCCAGAGACCCCCGCAAAAGAAACTCAGGATAAACAATGGGCGGGTTAATCTACCTTTGATTTATATAGTGGGTAGCACCTCTTTGTGTTTTTCATGCTGTCTTTTCTATGTATACTATTATGGTATTTTATATGTATCCTTATATACACGGAGTATTTGTATATGATCCAAAATTTATACGTTTTCAACATTTCTGTTGATAACTTTTCCCTTTTGGCAAGCCATAAGTTTACACAACGCAGGAGAAATGTGTCTACCACCTGGTTTGTGTCTTTGAGTGATCCGAGAGACCTTCCTGTGGAGGGGGGCGGGGGCGGGGGGCTCCCAGCAGTCGACAGAATTCCCCATCAACTAAAAGCAAACGATTTCAACACCAGCAAGCCTCTGGAGTTTCATGCACCTATGAAAAGCAGGTTTCAGCCATGAGGTTTAACACAGCGGCGCACAGACTGACCGTTTTCATCCGTCACGTTCGGGCTGTTGGTGTTCAGTGCCGTGTACCATGTGATAATCCAGATATCTATGTCTGCTCTTCTGCATTTGTAGCCAGGTCACAGTTTTCTGGAGTCTGTCCCCAGGTTTACAAGGCGGGTGCATTTTGTACAGGACACTGTTCAGTCACTGGACGCTCCACACACATACAGACACGAACTCGTGCATGCACATTGACTCATACGCTGAGCCACACGTCGTTGCAGTGTGGCAAACAAATGGAGCACACTGACAAAATTTGGACAAAAGATTTCCTCATAATTCAATAAAATGGTCAATTTAAGCCATTATGATGCATTATGAAGGTATTTACAGTGATTATATATGAGTGCTTCATTGAGCATTCTTAATGCATAATAAACATGAATAGTTATAGCGTGTCTATAATACTTTATGAATGCATTATAATGCATTATGAAGGCATTTATAATGCATTACATATGAGTGCTTTAATTATAAAAGTGAAAATAAACTCCCAGTCTTGAGTTTATTGCCTGTGGCTGAAACTTACTCTGTTTCAGTCTGACAATTGAATTTTTTCTGCATGGTTTCCTTTGCATTTAAAATCAATGATAAATATTACCTGATGACTCATAATCATTTACAAAAGAATAACGAATGCATGTCCTAAGTGGAATTAATAACAGAAGTAGACACAGAAGTTGTCACAATCCTGGGGTGTACCTAGGAATTCTGTACCTCCCTCTGCCCAATTTCATTTATAACTTTACATATTCAAGGGTTCGTGTTAAGTGCTGGGCCCCCTGAATCTGCCCCTCTGATGTCCCTGAATGTATCTGAAAGAAACCAATTCGTATTTAAATGTATTTAAATTCTCTTACTCTGTTAAATTACACATTCAAAGCTTTATGTCAAGGTTTGCCGGTGCGGACGGGCAGGTAGGCGGGTAGGATGAGGCAGGCAGGTAAAATAAGGGGAAAACTGGGGATTTATTAAGGGGAAGACGACTATGGGGAGAACAAGATATCGCTAACATTATCTAACATCAATGACGGACAAACGGCAGGGCAAGACATGGACTGAAATAGAACAAAGACAGGGCAAAATAGCAAGACACAGCTGGGCATGACTGGGGAAGCACACGTGGATGATCAGGGGGCGTGGCACACGCGAGGATGATCAGGGGGCGTGGCACACGCTAAGCAGGGCATGACACTTTACCTTGTGGAAAGTGTTGCCCTTCTTCGTTGTTTCCAGGTTTAGTGTTTTATTGGATACTCCTACTGTGGTGTCTGTTGCATGCATTTGACATTTGCGCCGCGGTGGCAGTTCTCACATCCCTTCATACGCCCATCTTCCATAACTGCTTATTAAATGTAGGATGGTAGTGAGCTTGTAACAGGAAGCAGAGGGGAGTCAGGTCACACACTCACACGCAACTGGCAGTTTACGGGCATCAGTTCATCTAAGTGCATATCGTTGGACTGTGGGATCAGAGCAGAGGAGCCAGGAGAAACCTTTGAGATGCAGGGAGATCTCACACTGAGCTGGGGGGCAGCTTTGCATGCAGCTTCCCAATGAGACCTACAGTATGTGAAATAAGGTAAAATAAAAAATCCAAACAGGTGAATATTACCAGTACAAATGCTCCTCTACTTCCGAACTTTCAGACATACGAACGTAGACGACGATAAGTCCAAATTGTGATCATTGGGCTCCCGTTTCCTGTCCACAACATCATTTTATTTTTTCTGCGCACCAATTCTGCCAAGTGCGACTTCTGGCCGCTACTCCCGCCATACAGCAGCGTAGCATGTGTACTCCCAGCATCCTAGTTCTTATTATTTGCGTATACCCTTAAAATTATGTTGAATAACGACTTACGAACGTTTCAAGTTGCGAACCGCCATTCAGAGCGTATCTCGTTTGTAAGTGGAGGAGCATTTGTACCTAATTTTCAGGAAAAACTTGCCTAACGAGTGAATTCTAGCCTGTGTGATTATAAATGATTTCAGTCTCTTACACTGCATAATGGGAGCCCTTTTCCAGTAACATCCTGCGACATCTACAGCTTGACCTTTTTTAACTTACACGTTTAATTTTTTATGAAAAAAAGACTAGACCTCCAGAAACTTCATTCTGTGATCTCATTGCCTTCAGACTACTATGCAACTCTTTTCTTATACATTTAATATGCATTTGGAATAATTCTTTTCTGATATTTGGCTGCCATGAGAAATGTGCCCATTGCCACTCTCCCACTCATCCAGACTGAAATGTACCTGTCAAACCACAAGGAATGTGCTATAAACAGATCTGGCTGCTGACACATTCAAAGTATTAGCACTTGCTTTATGAAGGTTTATTGATATTATGAATATTTGTTACCTTCATTTCCACCTCATAAGGCTTTTGTGCGGTTCTCAACATTAAAGGGTGTTTATCATTATGGTCAGTGGTGACATTTCATTACATTGATCTGTATAATGTAATTTTTACTGTTAATACTCATGTGGATCAGGTTGCATACTGTTATATTATACTGTTATATATAATGCTCATTTCAGGTTCAAAGACAGCAACAAAAACCCTCACAATTTTAAGCAACCATATCTAACCTTGTGCTACATAATACAAACTCAAATAACCCAATAATGATAAAAAGCTGGCTCTTTATTACAGGAAACCGTTCCAGAATAAATAGAGTGATTTTATCCGGCACCCATGGGACGAGATGGGTAGTCGAACTGAAAATAAAACCAACGTACGTCTCGCTCTCTGACATAAGCAAGCAAGATATGAAACCCATGAGGACAGAAAAATTATTTCCAAACCCTAACCCTAAACTTCCACGCCTTCCTCAATGCACAGATAACATTAAACCTCACATTCAGCCACCAGGTGTTCATTCAGGAAGAAGCAGCCCTATACACTTGGTCATGAAAAAATGGATTTCAAAAAGAAACAGAATATCTGTCCATTAAAGCCCATTCCTCATAATCTACATAAGAATTTATCCTTAAAACTTACACTCTTTCAAGGTGGCTGTAGATAGATTTCTGCTTAAGTCAAATCTAGATCTAGTTAAATGAATTATATACATGTATTTTCCTTTGTTTCCAATGTTTTTTCTTTGTTGTTGTTTTAAAAGTTGCATCCCAACTGCAAACTTACCCCCATAATATACCTGAAAATTTCCATGTGGACCGAAGCACATATTAAGCTGTGCTGTAAATGGGATAGTATTATCCTCTGATAACTGCAGCACTAATTCTGAGATCTCAGTACTGAGTATGTATTCCCTATTGTGGTATTAGCATGATTTCCACAACAACACATCTGGACCTCTGCTTAAGAAACTATTCCTCTGTCTTTCCTCTCTTCCATTATCTACTGGCTCTCCACATTAATTACGTACTGATGAACCCGACTTGCAGTCGTGTTTTCTGTGAAGGACAGGAATACCTATTTTACTGTTCATCTCAAAAGTCCAGGTGTAAAATTATAGCTTACATTTATTTTTAGATCGAATTACGTGAAAAGCTTGTTAAATAAATTTTTTTTTTCTTGCTTTACTTACATACCTACCCTTAAGCAATAAAGACAAAGATTGTTTATAAGATGCACAGAGCACAAGGCCTGGAAACACCCTGAATGGGACACCACTTCTTTGGCTAGTGAAACATAACATCTAAATCTATGTGTTCCTTATTCATTTTCTGTCTACAGTAATGTTATATATGGCACAAAGTCAAAATTCCTAAACTGCCTCCATCTAATTTTCAAGAGAAAAAAAGGACCCACCCTTACAGTGAAGGACATGACATGAGGCAGATTATTAAAGATTGCAATCAGCTTGGTAGCCACGACGCCTTCTCCGATCGACATCAGTCAGCTTCAAGCATGGTCGTCTTCTGTGAAAAGACCCCTGTCTTGTTGAATCTCTGTAGCCTATCCACAAACATTTGAGAAGATTCTGTCTGACTGAAGGACTGAAACAAAGTTTGATTCCCACGCCAATGGGATCAGACTCTGCAATCTGACCGTTTTCCAATGCCGACATGATATAGCAGTTAGTTCCCCTGCAGTGTCCGGCGCTTTGCAATGACCTACCGCTAGCATTTTAGTGGCTATAAAAACTAATTGTATGGTCAATGGCCCCTGAAAACTATATTAAAGATATATTTAGACAAGCCTAACAATTTTCAATGCATTGCTGACCAATAGTCCTACAAAAAATGTCTTCTAAAGATGATGTAATAGCTGGGTGGGGGCTAATTTGTGACCTTCATTCTGCATCTCCGCTCGTATGGTGTTGGTTTCAGACCCCATGAGACGAATCCCTTAAATTACAGCACAATTGCATTAAACGTATATTGCAAATAGGGAGGGTATTGAGGCAGGAAAAAGGTGGAGCAAAAGATGGGGAAAATAAAAGGAATCGGTTTGTGAAGCTGATTGATTGTCTTAAGACATCTTTGCACTGTGATCGTCTATAAAGTTGTAATTTCTGTTCTTGTTTTCCATATATAGTACTCAGGGGGGAGGAGTTAGGATTATTTCAAAGGCCACCCGAGTGACAGGGGCCCCAAAAACTATAAGCTTTCATGGGACTCGAAATCTCTGCCAGCACCCGATCGTACCGTAAAGTGTTTCTCCTCTTTGTCTTGACAAATTGTCCTGCACTGAATCACAACCAATCCTGGGATGTTTGTACATCCAGGTCATAAAATGCTCCAAGTTCTGAGTTATAGACACATAGATATATTTTCCATACTTTGACTAAATGACACATTTTTTAAAATGGGGAGTGGAGGAGGGTGATATTCTGGTCAAAAATGGAGCGTGTGCAGAAGACGATATGCTTAGTGGAGGGGGTTTGCGTACTGAAATGATGAACGTGCAAAGAACAAAAGACCCCAAACAGTCCAAATTGTTCCTTTAAGATTCATTTTTAATAAAAGTCATAAACAAGAGACAAATAAGTTATATTTTTTTTATTTGTTAGAATTCTATCAGTGTTTGAACATTAATATTTAGAGATCTAGTACGATTTCTACTTTCATGGCTAGCTTTTCACATACCCAAAACAGCGTTACCAATTTCACTCTCCTATAATACTGTAAGGGGCTTTTTCCGTTAAAAAAATCTGAGAGTGACTTAGCAATGAAAGTACAATGTAACATCTCTCTTATGTTCCAACAAAACATGATCATTACATATAAACTCTTTAAAAATATACTTCTGTCAAATAACTTGACAACTACTATGTACACTACAAAAATAAATTTTCATATAAATAAATTATATGGCATACATTTATCTTTGTAACTGAAATGACATACATCCACTACTGCCAAGAAAATTGGCAGTCAGTGAGATCTGAATATTTTTTCCTTTTAAATCCTCACTAAGAGCTATGATGAGTCTGTAATGTAAATGTTATATACTCTTTTCCCTATTTAACATTAGTACGCACTTTATACAGATCAAAATCCATTAAGTAAATACATAACTGTAATAGTGTTTTTCAATAGAAGTAAAAATCCCTGCATTTGTTATAAACTGGCATTATGACCAATAATGTAAGAACAACCATCTTTTTATACAAAAATATAAATATCACAAAACAAAGTAAAAAAATAATAAAATATGACAAAAACAAAACAAACAAAAAAAATTAAAATAAAATAAAATAGTTGCCAGCCACATATTTCTCCTTTCTGCCAATGTGACATCGGGAGAAAAGAAAAACTAAATAATATATATATTTATATATATATATTTATATATATAATTTTTTATCCAACAGAAGCAGCAGACAGACACAGAAACAGAAACAACGGCTTGTAAAGAGAATACAAATGTGTTTGACTGGAAGTATATGTGGTGGGAGGTGGAAACAGCCATTGACACAAACACACTGGCCTAGCAAATGCAGGGGGAATATGCGACCCCTGACCTCTGAAGTACTCGTGTTCGGCCTGATTTGGCGCCATTTGGCAGCTGAGGAGGAACCTGCAATTAGCGTCATAGCGTTCCACCGTGGATCTTTCCTAGGTGAGGTCAGAAGAGACGGCTAAAAAGAGCCGTCGAGCTGGCTGATAGGAGTCTGGTGCCGTAAGGCCATGCAGCGCTAAACCTTTAGTACGCTTGACGTGGCGACTTCTTGAGAATGAGGGAAAATGAAAAAAAATGGAATAAATGGACAATGTCTCCTGCAAATGCAATAATGTAGTCAACTGCCTTGGATGGGACAGAATGTAGCTTATAACCATTTATACATGTAATCTCTCAACAGTACTGACGTTATGGGTTTGAGGCAATCCATTGTAAGAGCTGGTTAGAGGCATAGGGCCCACGGAGGAGGACATGCTAGAATCCTATTCCACAACACCTTCATTCATTCAGTCAGTCAGAAACAAGAGAAAAAGCTCATTACCAAAAAAAAATCACCAAAAGTAAAAGCACCCAAAAATGTCCCCTGGTACCGAAGGCGGCACACCGTCGGAGGGGGGTCTGACCAAGCTTGTTATGCTGGTGAGTCTGCATCAGTGATACAGAACAACGGCAAGATGTGGTGGCAGGGATCAGCTGACGGGATGGTGGGAAATGGGCAAAAGGGACGCCTACAGTAAACCAGCAGAGCACAAAAGACCAGAGGGCGGAGCAGAGGGCGGAGCAGCGGCGAGGACAGAGAGGCCGTGCTGAGGCAGCGACGGACGGAGAGGAGCATGCTTTTCCGATTTTTTCCCCCCTTCTTCATATCTGCTAAATTTAAATACCACGCATAGCGTGTCTCATAACTACCACAGGTTTTGTGATATCCAAGCTAACGTTAAAAGATGCGTACCTTTATACACAGACATTCATACGTGCATGTAAGCCAGACACGCAGGCGAAGCGCTATTGCCCTCCATGAAACATTGTCAGACATCAATTTAGCCACCATGAAGCGGACGGCATTTTCAAAGCACGATAAAGACTAGCTGATGGCGCCAATGTAAGAACGGGCGTCAGCGACAAAAGTCAAAGCACCCTGGTGCCTGAACAAGCAACAGAAACGTTTTAATTTGATGCCTTTGAGCAACCTAAAAAGAGTCACTGGCAGAATGTGTCGTTAAGATGTGGTTTCGCTTGCTTCCCAAATGATAATTACTTAACATAAATCAGCATTAGCTGCCCACTCAATGTTTGGGAATCAAGGACTAGAAAAAAAAAATGATCCAAATGTTTGGTACAAACTGTCTGCTGAACCTCTCGACCTTTCAGTTTCATGACAGGGCTTAAGACGCGCTTCTCACACACTCCTGACACATAAAAGCAGTATTTGCATAGAATTACACAATTGTACAATATTTAAGCAGCAAAACATATGCTGAAATATTCACGTGGGTGAAGCTTTCTTGTGGCGCAAATTAAGAAAAAAAACCATTGATATTACAGTAACCACGCAGAACATGTAGTTGGCACAATCACGCATGCACCCACCCAACGATGGCGTCGCTTGTTAAACGCGAGTCGGACTGCTCCTAAATTATAGCTCCATTTTGTATTTACACGTGTGTACATCTTTTAAATATTTATAAAAATATCTAACAATATTACATCAGGTTACAGTAAAGGTCACAGGTGCTGTGCACCCGCCCATCCCGTCTGGTGCTGTCGGGGCAAGGAGGTCCATAGTTTAGCCTTCAGGCTTTGCAGAGACTATGGAGACAAAACAGAAGTAGGCATTAAAACGCATTAAAACAGAAGTACGTGCCTCAGAACAGGGACTCTGTCCCGCTATTTCCATGAGTTACTGTGTTTTCACTTTCAGGAATTCATACACTGCATGAAGATTGCCGCAGCTAATAGGCCACTTCACGGACTTGATACCATCCACACTTTCATCTTTTCACAATTATTGCTACTTTATTCTTGTTTTTTTGCTATTTTGTTTTTCTTTGTATTACGCATTTCCTTTCAAGCACAATCCCAAAAGCCGATGGAAAAGCGTTTCACTGAACTTTCTGATTCTCTATATTCTGAATCACCGATGGAGGAAACCACTCCTGCCCTGTGGCCCTGTATCTCAGGTACTCAGAGTAAGCATGCAAGGCCTCGGCGGCCCAGGGGCCTGTACCTCAGCTGTCTGACCTCCTGCCATCGCACCGGGCTTCACATTCCACGTCCTGCAGCTCAATGGCCTCCATCGCCTCCTTCTCATCTGGCTGCCCTTCGAATGGCACATGGGGGTCAGGGAAGGGAGGGTCGGGGTCCATGTGGTCGGCCGGCTGGTACCCGTCTGACGAGGGATAGGCTGGGTATGTAGGGTTCTGCGGAGGCAGGCCAGAGTGGACCGCCACTGTCACTGAGGCGGAGGCGGTCACCGTGGTGATGGGCTGGCCGTAGACGGGGTCGGGAGCAGCGAAGGTGGTTTGAGCGCGGGATTTGCGGGGACAGGAGCGCGGCCCTGATCTGTCCCTGAGGCCCGGTCCGGGATGGCGGGGACCCTTGGCGGTCGCCTCGAAAGCATCCGTTCGCAGCCTGTGGGGTGGTGGCTGCTGACGCTGCTGCTGCCGGGGGCCCCTCGCCGACTCTCTCCTGGGATCTCGGCTGGTGTACTGGCATGTCGGCTGGGCCGCCGCCGCCCCCTGGTGGTGGGCATTGTGGGGCCGATGCTGTGGATGCGGAGGCTGTTGTCTGGAGTCCAACTGAATGGGCTACAAGAACAGGGAACATTGTCACTATACCAATTACTAGGGATGCCCCATCCACTATTTTTGGAAGCTTTTTATCACTTTTTATCCAATCCAATGCATTTAATAATTATATATGCGAATCAGACACACACATACACACACACACACACACACACACACACACACACACACAGACAAACACACAGACACTGTCCTCGTCTTGGTAAGCCTCATGATTTCTCAGCATTTTTCCCTTCTGTAAGTGCCTAATTAAATTTGTTGTATTAAACACTCTTACACCTCCTTTTAAAAGAAACATGACAACATCACAAACATCACAGATAATTGTAGTTCACAATGTAAAGAACATTTCCACACATCTGGCTTCTCAACAGCTTAGTCTCAAGCCGCAGGTATACTATAGCATGTCATGGAACCTTACAATATAATCAACGTCAATTAGGCGAAATGTAATAGATCAGGCTTTGGGTCGAGCTGCGGTAGCTGATACCGACCAATTAAAAAAAGTCTGGCCTGACCCTGGTTCTGATCTTTCATACATCGCTCCCAATTTGTGACGAAACGCTGTCCAACAATAAACTCCCATCCTTCACTCCACCTTTCCACAGCCTTTTAAGAATTCTGACATGTCAAAGTATGTAACTATATTGTAAGAATGACACAATGTCAGTATACCCCCCGGGACATGGCGACACTCACAGCAGAGAAGGGGAAGAGCGGGGGGCCTGTATTCCGGGCTCTGCTGACAGGCTGCCCCCGTGTGTCGGAGCGCGTGCAGTTGGGGCCGGGCACCCTCCTGCCGCGCAGGGCCCCCCTCGGAGTGCCACGCCTCGTACTGCTGCAGCTCCTGACTGAGGCTCGACGCCATGGTGCTGGAGCTGTACTCAGAGTCCGAGGAATCTGAGCCGGTACCCGCGCCCCCGTGGCTGGGCCGCACCGCGAAATGGACCACCGGGGGGGCTGGCTCTGGCGGCGGCGTGGGCAGCTGGTTTCGCCCATCAACCGGAGAAACCTTGGAGAAAAGGGAGAGGGGGGGGATTAATATCTGAAATAAAGAACTGCCTATCTGATAACAGGTAATTCACAGAACACAAAACACAGAGCTTTGTGTGATTCCATAAGACCTCCCTGGAACTGGGTCTTTGTCACTTAAAGGCTCCGCCTACTGCGTCTGTTCAGCATTAAGTGCTTGACTGGAATGAGCCCCCCCCCCACAAAAAAAAAACAGGATAACACTGCAAGAACTCTCACCTCAGGATATGGGCCAAAGTAGGACAATAAAACAGGAAGGAGGACCAATCCATTGAGGACACCAAGCACAGTCAGAATGGCCAGAACCGCGAAGAAGTACCTGCAGAACATCACATTGCATTAAACAGGAAGGGCTTTCAGAAGGGAATAAAATAAACACTCCGCTTGATGGAGTGAAAGGATTAAACACAAAACATGGCTCCGAATACCACACATGGATTAGCGAAACGACCAAAAAACAAAATTACCTTATGTTAGACTAAGAGGCCAAAGCGTGTTAGTTGGTGAAATGCAAAGGGGGGGGGGGGGGGGGGGGGGGGAAGGAGAAATAATCAGCCCGTTAATTCAAAGGCACTGCAGATGGAAACAAAATCACAGCCCACAGCCCCCCTACACCGCTGCACCCCCAACGTCTGCAGCCTGCAAGCAAACAGAAGAGAGAGCGAAGGCAGCAGGAAGGTAAAGAGCACAAAGGCAAGGGGGCCTTATGCTAAAAAACTAGCAGAAGCAAACAAACCAAACGGAGGGTGTAGAATTTAAACAATTTAGTCTAGGAGGAAGGGAGGAAGAACACCTACCCTCCTTTTACCCCCCACCCCCCCTCCGGCACCCCCCTTCTCCTTTCTCTCCTGGCAGCTAAGCCTCTGTGAAATTCTCAAGCCTCCCTCAATCCCCCAACTAATTAAATCTCGAGTATCAGGTAGGACGGACCCCCAGCCTTTTCCTCCCGACACCACCCCCCCGTCCCGCAGGACTGCAAGAAACACGTGTGACGTTCCAGCCAGCCCAGCTCCAGAGTTCTGCTCCGTCTAAAGCTACCTGGGCCTAAGTGCCGTAAAACCCGGAAAGCCTGCTTGCCGAGTCGCCGTCTGGTGGGTCCCACCCTCTGACATTTAAAAGGCCCCCCCCGGACAGCTTGGCTTTGCTGAAAAGCAGCTCTGCTGATCCTCTCCATGTTTCTACTGATGGCTTCAAACTCCCTCATTCCACCGTCCAGAAACAGCTGGGTTGAGCAAAGGGATGTGAACTTGGAAACTGAAAATGGACAAATGTGCATTGAATTTTTGCTTTTTTTGCATTAAATATGTATGCATGTGTCTGTGAGACACTGGATTCTGCCAGCTAGTGAATAAGATGGGCTTCAGCCTAAATATGTTCCCATAAATGTTGGCCCGAGTGCTCCATCGAGCCGTGGGATTGCTCAACGGGAACTTAAGCTCGTTTGCCTGCCACGTCCACCGGCACGGCCAGACCTACGCCTGCTAATTGTCGGGCCCCCAGACTGTCCGGCAGAGCAGTAGGCTTTACATTGCCATCTCGGAGGTCCCATCTGGATGGACTGGCTGTTAATTAACTCCACAAGCAGGAGACCTGCCTGGCTTCAGCCTGCAAACAGTAAATCCACCCCCCTGGCTAATTCCTGCTGCCATGCCTCCTCCCAGAGCCCATGGAGAAGGTGCCGGAAACTACCTGCCAGATATGGCCGCGTCGGTGCTGGCGTGTGACGCGCCCCGGGCAGGGTGCTAGCCCGTGGCCTATGCGATTCAGGAGAAGCCCCCCTACGTGGACTCTGCCGGCCTCCCATCGCACCGTGTGTCACACACAACCCTGGCTCTCTCGCTTGGGAGCTCGTAAATGTCTGGAGATGGCAGTTAAACTAGCTGTGAGGGATTACACAAGCCAGGCCCAAAGCCTCCCGACTCTCCACTCCCCGCCGCTGCTCTCAAGCCGGCAGCATTTTCCCAGAACCCCTTTTCATCTCCACTTCGCCCGCTCAATATTTCACTGAGGCCCAAGGGCCCAAAAACAGGTTCCTCTCATGGACTGTAACCCTGAGTAAAGGATACTGTTTACATGTTTGGTTCCATCACTGGCCAAATGGCTCTGGACTAAACTATCATCTCCTACTTCATTCTTGATCAGAGGAACGTCGTCTTAGAAGCAGAAGAGAAATCCTGAGGCTGCTGCCCTGCTCTTACCAGTAAATTACCAGGCTGCAAGTCATTCTGGACCTCAGTATTATCTAAACTGTCACAACATACATTTATACGTAGCCAGGAGGTAAAACCACCAAGTACCCAGAAGGAAGGCAGCCGAAGATGTTCAGAATACAAGCCACCGTCTTTCAAATACCTTCAGGCCAAATGTGTCTGCTTTCAAGCTGCTTCTCTTTTTCAAGAGAGTGGGCTGTTCCCACAAAAATCACAGCAGAGGTGGAATATATAGACTGGCTGTACTGGTAGGTCGTATATTCAGCTGGCAGTGAGTACTGAACTCGGAGCAGAGGAAGCCCAGTGGGACTGCCCATTTTTACAGAGCTAGAGTAAACGTTGTAGCGTTGGAAAAAATGGCGTGAAGAAAACAGTCAGCAGAAATTAAAAATTAGGAGGTCATGCAATGCGATCTAGTATTTTTTTTTCCATGCAGAAATTTAGCGATTAAGTATGAGAAACACAGACATCACAAGTTCAGGCACAGATTATGGAAGATGGCTAGCTATATTTGGAAAGAGATGATAGTCAGGTAGTTTGAAAGACTAGTAATTAATTTAAGGGTTTAAGCAAAACTTGAGTAATTGTGGATAGGGGAAGGAGTTAAATAGGGTGGGGGGGGGGGTGGCACATAAGTACACATTAGGTGGCATGGTCACCTGACGATGAAGTCAAACTCGGACCCGGCCAGCATAAGGACCCCCAAGAGGGTGGAGAACGCCCCATCCAGGACTGGGGCGAACATGTGCTCCAGGGCCAGAACCGCTCTCCGGTGCCGGTCACCGATGGCAGTGAGGAAGGCCTGCAGAGGACCGGCAGCCGCACGGGTTAGCAATCAGAACCGAAGGCCTGTGCGCTTAGGGGCTCATGGTCCTGGAAGCCGCCTGCACTCACCAAGGCCACATGGACGGTGAACTCCACCCCGATGCCCACGGAGGCGATGAGGATGACCACGGGCACGGCGCTCAGCTTGATACCGATGAGGCCCATCATCCCGAAAAGCTCCACGGTCATCAAGGACAGGACCAGCACCTGATAGAGATTGAGGATGCCAAGTGTTAATGGCAGCGGCAGGGATGGTGGGGCTCACCCAAGCTCCCTGGCCTTCGTCAGTGGAATTAAGACGACTCTGGTAGCAGAACTTTTGACTCCTGTGTAGTAATGCAACCCCCTTTGGCCCTGGCTTCCCAGAAGGCCACAGTGCTGAACCTTAAAAATGTCAGTCTGAGACAGCCCCTGAGAGAGTGAACGAGCTACACAAAGCTACCGCGAAGTCCCCTTGGGTATGGACCTGTCATTTCCACTCCGCATGAAGCCAGTGCTAAGGGGAGGGGCTGACGGCGTTAAAAGGGTAGGGGTGGTGGGGGGGGGGGGGGGTCCAGTGAATAGAAATAAATACTGAAGTGACCGTAGAGTGCCTAGTGAATGCCTTAAATAGCAGTCCAGGACTTAAAAAAAGCCAAGAGACGGCTGCTTTACGTGGCCCACGCATTAAAGCCGACGTCCTGACTGCTACTTAGTACATCATTCTGAGCAGAGCTGAAGGTGGGCCGGCCACGCAGATCCCGGCACGGCAAATGCTATCATCAGCTGATGCATCTCAGGTTACTGGGGGGCCCCAGAGCCTTTGAACAGGGCTGGGAGTGGGGATAGGTGGGGGTGGGTGGTGAAGATCAGAGAGCATGAAGGAGGGGATTGTAGGGCAGCTGGTGGGGGCTGGGCGAGGGGAGGGTGGCCCCCGCGCGGGCGAAGCCAACGGTTAAACCTGAAGCACAGCCATAACTTCTTTTTGTCCCCTTTCATTCAGCTTGTAAAACATGCGGATGAACAAGAAATCCACCGTCCAGCTTTGGGGGGCTCGGGCGTCTGAAGAGCGCCGTGCAGTAGAACACAAATCACACATGAGATCGGGATGGGTGGGGTTGGGGGGGGGAGGGGGAGACGGACATGTAGATGTGCAGTAAGAATGTGTAGAAAAGCAAAGGTCATCTAGCAAGTTTAGCGTAGCCGTCGCCCGGGCAACCGCTCTCGTATCCTCACCCATTTTAAACAAGGCCCTTTTTAAACAAGAATCCCATGTAGACTAAACACAACTCCCCCCTGACAAACACTCCCCCCTGACAAACGCAGCAGAAGATAAACACTGTGACCCGCACGGGCGATACGAAAACGGGCCTTCTGTACGTTTCCACAAAGCTCACGCAGAAAGGTGGCTTGAGGTTCTACCCACACTAAATAAATAAGTAAAGAAGATAACGCTCCCTTACAGCGACTCCCCCCCCCCCAAGCCCCAGAGTCCTGATTCTGGGGGGGGGGGGGGGGGGGGGAGTATGAGAGAGAAATCTCAGGTTTAAGAGGGAACCTGCACGTGTATGTGTGTGCCCATGTTCTCTTTGGTGTGTGGGGGGCCACAGTAAAGGGGACTGGAGGGGGCTGTAAGAGTCTGTAAGAGCACCGCTGTGTGTGCATTCAATGCCAGTGAAATCTGGTGGCTTGTAATTAATAAATTCAGATCAGAGCTGAACCCAAAAAACTTAATTATGAAGGTAGTCTTGAGGGAAAGGGGGCAATGGGTCAACTCACGATGATGCCGGCGGTCCAGGGGTTGAGCAGGAAGAGGGCGCACACCAGGAAGGTGCAGGCCAGCACCACGCTGATGGAGAGCAGCAGCCAGTGTCGCAGGCTGACGTACTGCTCCCAGAAGAGGAAGGGGTATCCGTTGGGGTAACTGGGAAGGCCCTGCCGGCTGTAGTTGCTGCAGACAGCCCGCACGCTCTCGATGGCCTCCACGAACTGTGGCGTCTCCCGGAGGCCGTTGAGGTAGAAAGGGAACTGTGCATATTCGATAGGCTCGGCAGTAGGAACTGTGGAGAGGGTGGAGGGGCATTTGTGAGAATGGGCTCACCTCAATCAGATACACAGTCAATATCACATTTCCATGGAACACATCACCCTTCAGCACCACACACACACACACACACACACACACACACACACACACACACACACAATCCCGGCTGCTATAGCTGCATAGCGACCCCGCACAGCCGCACCGGGAAGCAGAGTTACAGTATTCCATTCCTGTGGTTTTTCTCCCAGTTCCCCAGCCACCCCGAGGCCAGACAGGCAGGTGTCCGCCGGGGACATGCACCTGGGTGTTCTTCCTGACACTGATCCCCTGTAATTACAGTGTTGGGGGCAGAGACTCCTCCTCCCCCTCCGCTCAGTATTAGTGGTGGGCGGGGGGGGGGGGGGGGGGCAGTCCTTCGCGGAAATTTGTATGAGCACGGCAGGGAGGGGGCACGCATGCCGTCCGGTCCAATTGTACGAGAGCACAGGAGCTGCTTGCCAGAATGCCGCCCTCCTGCTCCATGGGTGTATGCCACTGTGTGTTCCGCTGCCTGCGGGGCCATACAGCACCACTTGCTAAACATGATTTGCCCCATTATAACCTCTGCTATAAATTTCCATTAAGCCGAGACTTGGCCGGTCGCCAGCACTGCTCCAGGGGTCCGAGCGGAGGGAAGTACTTTCAGCTTGTTATCCAATCACGTCTCCCCGAGCCCCCTGTAAGGCTCAATAACCTGACCAGCCACTTAAGTCAGATAACTCCTGACTTTGGCACAAATTAAATCAATCCGGGTTGCTCCCTCCCTCTCACAGAAGGGTCGAGTCTCTCACTCTCCACTCCAAAATAAAAACCCAGCCTGTGATTTATACAACGCATAAAGATGCGTGCTTACTGACTCACATCGTGCCGAGTACCGGTGTGACGTCCTGGTAAACAGCACTGATACTTTTACAAGGAGCATTAACACAGCAGGGAAGGAAAAAAAGTCACATGTCAAGCAGTTCACCCGAGAGCCCAAGGCACTGATCCAGAACCAGGGGCCTCAGGCTGCATTATAAACCCAAACATATGGTGCAAAATCAGAATCTGATCAGAGGTCAGTGCTTCCTCTGCTTGCTGTGGCTGAGTGCAGAGGCCACACCACCCAGCTTAATGCGACAATGCAATTGCTTTTATATAAACTGACTTATGTGACACACTCGCAGGACCCCCCCCCTCCCCAAAGCAGAGGACTCACTGCTGAGTCGGGTCTCGGGCATGGAGTCCGTGCGGTCGTGCACCCACTCCGGAGGGTGCGGCCGGATGTTGGCCTGGGACGCAGCATAGGCGACAGGGTCGTTGCTGACCCAGGCGGTCAAGTAGATGTAGAAGGCCGCAGGGTAGATGATGCCGTCCGCGTCCACCAGGCGCTGCCTTGTCAGCTGGAGGGGGGCACAACAAAAATCGGGTGTAAATATGACTGCCGGGGTGGGGAGGCGGGTTATGGGATACCCTAGGGAGGATGCCAGTCCATCACAGGGTGCGCGCATATATACACACTACCGCAAATTCAGACACACCAAGTAGCCTAGCCGCATGTCTTTCGGCCACAAGAGGAAGCTGAAGGAAACCTGGGGAGATCATGCTATCCGCGCGCACACTGAGCGGGGGGCACCAGCGCTACCCACTGTGCTACTGTGCCGCCCAATAATAATAAAATACAAGTCATAAATTGTAAGAATACATATTATTAATAATAAACCCATTCCAGAGGAGCAGTGTGGGAAATATCGCCACAACCCCCCCCCCCCCCCCCCACACAGCTGGGGTCCGCTGTAGGTAAGGGAAACACACAGATCAGCCATTACAAACACACAAAGTTTTCCACCACCCCCCCCCCCCCCCGACTGACTTTCAGACCCACGCCACTGACTCTCAGACCCACGCCACCCCCCCCTCACTAGAAGACCACAGGCCATACCATATACGGGATCCCGGGATCATAAATTTCATGTTTCAGAAAACTTGAGAGGGTGGCGTTTTTTTGGGAGGCATTTGTAGGAGAAAAATTGCTCGAGTTAGCGTAACAAAAAAAAGAGAAACTGGCCGTGGTCCCTGAGCAGGCCTGTGTGCAGTTAACCTTGTTGTTAACACTGATGGATGCCACCCAGCAAATGGAGGAAAGCTATAAAAATAAAACAACATCTGTACAAATGTTGCTAAGACTGGCTCCTCCTGGCCCCTATGGATACCCATAATGCACGACTCCGCGGTGGGTTTCTGCTTCAGGTACCGTGAAGGGCAGGCAAGAAATGGGCTCTGGACATCAACACCAATATAACTTCGGGGGGGGGGTGGGATTGAAATGAAATAAAATTCTTCCAGACAGAATTTGCGGCCGAGTGCCTGTTAATGGCGATGGCGGAAAACGAAAAATGGAACTTATATAAAACGTCACCTCTAGTGTGTGCTAAGTAGGTCAAAAGACGACCTCATCGCGGCGCACGGGCTTTACATGTTGAAAATAAGAACGTAAAATTGTCGGGCCCCCAGGGTCCAGGGGTGGAACATGCCGTGTGGCACTACCGTACAGCATGGAAACACGCGCTGGTCGCTCCGCGATGATTCACGAGACTGGAAGCGAGCAGATCAGAGAAACGAGGAATAGAGCATGTGCCAGTGAACGACATGAAAAGCGGGGGGGGGGGAGTTTGGATTCCAGAGGTCTGGATTCAATTAAGCGGCAGGATACGCAACGACTGTATGTCTTCGAACTGTCAGTGGGGGCACACAGTGCGTGGCCACCGCCCCCCCCCCCCCCCAGTGGCGTTTGCTCTCGCCCTCCCTCACAGACACAGGAAGCAGCATCGCGCTGCAAACCGACAGTCGTTTTGTTTTTGTTTGCCCACCACATTTTTTTTTTGCCTGGCACACGGCAGCTTCTCAGTCCGACAGCTAGTACAAGAGGGCAGGATGAGTCCCCACCCTCCACCCCCTTCAAGACCTCAGAGAGACTGGCTGCAATCAGCCTTTCATTTTTTAAATATTTAAAAAATTGCAAGCCTTGCGCCTGAAACCAGATCATGACTAAGAACACTGTAAACGTGTTAAACTGTCATGTAGGGGGGGTTCTGGAGGGAAGGGGGATGGGGCTTTGGAAGTTAGTCACTAGCACAAAATTTTTGATCCCGCAGAAAAAGAATCAGAAAAAATAAATAATAAAAACAGGCCGAACGAAGAGTTAATGGTTTTTTCAGGGGCGGATTACAGCTCCTGTGAGTGCTTTAAATTCCAGGGCTTGGTAAGGCAATCAGGGTGAAGTGCATTTATAAGCCAGGTGTGGTTTTCTGCGGACAGCCCGCAAACACATTGGGAAGTCGGTGTCGCGGAGCCGGTCCGGAAGCGGAATCTCTCTTGGAGCTTCCTAGCACCGCATAACCGGTCTAGAGAAAAACGTGATATTTATTCACAAAATTAACTGGCCAAGATGATAACAGCTTGAGACAGGCTGAAAATCATCTATCCGCTAGAATGACATGCTGCCTCCATGGACATGGAGTCATTTCCTGCAGAACACTGCTGCACATACCAATCTACAAGACCTCCATGCTACCCTAGATGGTCCAATAGATGTTCAGTGTTAAAACGGGCTGCTCTTGAACGGTTTGAGACGCCTCTTCCTTGAATCTGTTGGGTGTAAAGGTGTCGAAGTCCAAAGCCGACGGCCTTGTAGACCGACAACACACTTACCTGGTTAGGACTGATGGGCTTGTCCCTCCGGCCTGTCTGCACCAGGAGCTTGTAGGCCAGAACGCCGTCGTCTGAGCCATTACGGTAGCTGGTCTGAGTGATCTTCCCGGCCTCCCAGTCACGGTCGAAGGAATTCTGAAGACCTGACGAGGACAAAGACATGGGAGATGTAAAATACGTAGAGACTACAGACGCCCAGCTTCATGACCCACAAACCAGCTTCCTTTGCTTTCCACCAATGAACTTTTCACAGGAACAGTCCAGGTTGCATCAGCCTGCCTGCAGCCTCTATAAAGCCCCCTGGTTTAGGGGCTGGAATGCAATTTGTGGTGAAGTGAAAGGGTTTGTAGGCAAAGGGCTGTGGGTGTCGGGACTGACAGCTCTAAGTACTTTTTCAGGGAAGTCAAGTGTGTCAATTTCGGTAATTATGAAAGTGAAGCTGTCCAAAGTTTTGTGACTGAATGCTGCCCCCCCCCAATCCGAAAGAACCCTGGGATGCATCATGTCCTCCTTTTCTGGCCTAATTCCACACGGGTTGGTAGTGCTGCCTGTTATCTCTGGGAGGGAGTGACTTCAGCATGGGGACAGTCACGCTTATCTGCTTAAACTCCTCTTCCTGTCCCTGAACGCATCCGCATCCAGTCTCACAATCCCCTCCCTACTCTAACCGGCCTGGCACGGAGTCTAAAGAGGCTGCTGCATCCTGAGGGCACAGGCAAGACTTTTCCACCTAATTAATGTTCCTGCTTCTGAGTTGTCTCCACGAACTGCTCCAAACCGCCTTCAGGTCCAGTGTCCAAAGCTGTCAAACCAATTGCAGGCGACACCCTGACGCCTCGATGCAGCCCTTGGGGGTGTGCACAGTTTTTTAAGGGAGGAGACAAAGACTTTTGATTCAAAACCATAAACCTATAAACTCTCTCCAACTCGTTGATTAATCAGATTTAAATCCACGGGCCATTAGGCGAACGCATTGAAGTTGCAACCACAGCGGCAGGAAGCAGGGGCCTGGCAATGGAGTAAGACTCTGAGAACCACGGATGTGGCCTCCTGGTGCTCATGTGAGCGAAACACAGCCTGCGAGACCCAGGGCGTGCGTATAAATCACACCACCGACAGCCTATATTACGTTTTTCGAGTGTGAAGTTTCTATCCCGCATATCAATCTCGTCTCCCGGCTCCTCCTTTCATCGTTCAACGACATAAAATATAACTCAAGCTAATCTATAATTAAAGCTGATATTTGGCAATGTCGTCACCCCCCACGCGTCACTTTTTATGCGATGTGGGGGTTACGCTTTATCTTTCTGGGGTTGCGACGGGTCATTCTGAGGCTGCCGCCATGTAGAGGCCAGTGGGCAGTGGAGTTTTAGCTCGGCACTGAGTGTGCCGGAGGTGCGATGGGGTTTATGGCATAGAGGGGGTGTGAGGGCATAGAGGTTATCCTCTGTAGCCCCTTGTGCTCAGTCAGAGCCGGCCAGTCTGACTGGGGGGAAATTAAAGTGATGCTATAAAAAAAAAAAGAAACTGCAAAATAAAGTTGAAAAATTTGCAAAATAAAAAATACGGGATTGGACAAAGGATCCAGCTACTCTTATTTACCTCCAGCATCAAATCCATCGCCCACCCGCTGTTCTCTTTTAAACCACAATCTAGCATTTTCCCTAACCCCCCCCCCCCCCCCCCCGTTCTCTCTCCAATCGCCTGTGGCTCATTTGTGAGACACATTGTTTTCAGTCTTCCTTGTTTCGCAGTCTGGCTCCAATTTGTCAGGCCATTTTGAAGCGTACCGCCCCCCATTCCTCCCTCTCCTCTTTCTCCCTCTCTCGCTTGCTTTCTCATAGGCAGACAGATACACACACCCGCACACACACACACCCGCACACACACACACACCCGCACACACAAACATCTGGCCAATTCCGATGACAGAGGCAAATGGGAGACAAATATAATAATACTTTCCTTCTCTTAAATATGTCCGACTACCGATTTCCCATAGACAAAAGTGCAGTCAGCGAGTCGCCACCGGCAACGGATCACCCCCCAGCCGAGTCGACGGCCCCCCAAGAGAACACCATCCGGAATTAAAAAAAAAAAAATTGGCCTTTTCAACAACAGCACAGGGAGGGAGACTACACTGTAAGAGGTCCTTGTCCTCCCCAGGATGTGGCGTGACACCCGGGATTCTAGACAAGACCAAGATGTTCTGTGAATATTGAGGGAATTATATTTCACGTGCCAATTGACACTGGGTCAAAGAAACCTCCCGCTCCCCCCCCCCCCCAGTATCACAGGCAGGGCCACCCACAAGGGGGGAGAAAGAGGAAGACTTTCAGGCGCCCAAAAATTAGGAAGGACCCATGAGTGTGTAAGCAGGGAAAATGGTAGCTTGAAGAACAGGGAGGACCCAGTTTTCTGGGACATAACCAAGTGTTTCCATGGCCCCTGATCGCAGTGCTACATGTTGCACATTAGAAGGCATATCGCACGTGAGGGACAAAATGCCACCCCCGGGTGCCCCACCTGACAGCTGATTGGTCGCTAGAGTGCCACCCCTGCCACTCACCAATTCAAAAAGCTCTTACCTTGCAGCCAGTCCCGGAAGTAGTGTAGCCACATGCGAGGCAGCTGGCCGTCGTCCGTCCGCAGCACGTACTTGACGGCGCCAAAGCGCTGGTGCAGCTCGTAGAGCAGGGCCTGGCCACGCGCATAGTCGGCGCCCTGCGTTACCACGTACATGTTGTAGAAGGAGAAGTATTTGAACTGTGCGCCGATGAAGTCGTACTCGCGGGTCTCCCGTGGCACAATGTCGGTGAGCTCCAGGCCATCGCGGACCCTCGTAGTGCCATACAGGCTGACGACCAGCAGGCCCAGGAACAGCACAATGACCACCACCTGAGATTGGCGGGAGGGAGGACAGCACAGACGGGTCAGGACAACACAAGCATCCTGCTCCTACACACGAGATAGAAATCTACAAACTGGCCACCAGTCTAAACCTGTACAGACCCTGCTGCACTGAATAACACAGCAAATTTCATTTGTTTCCTGAGAATTTAAAAGGTCACTCAGCAGGGCGACCGATCCCCCAGGACTGGCTTCTTAAGAGCTTGTCCTCCGGCAGCATTCTGAAGTCCGTGACATCTGCACCCAATGGAATTCTATCAAAAAGCTCTGCTACTGCAGCTCTCGGCCAATGGCACG
The DNA here is from genome assembly GCF_023856365.1 of Brienomyrus brachyistius. Classification (NCBI taxonomy): domain Eukaryota; kingdom Metazoa; phylum Chordata; class Actinopteri; order Osteoglossiformes; family Mormyridae; genus Brienomyrus; species Brienomyrus brachyistius. Next base: position 27,645,119 of record NC_064534.1, read on the forward strand.
ACTGGAAACTCCCAACCAGGGGAAGGGGCGGGACAATAGGAAAGGGGCGGGGCAGAGATTATAAGGTGCAGCAGATATGAAAAGGCAGGGCAATGAGGAAAGGGCGGAGCAATGCGGAAGGGGCGGGACAATAGGAAAGGGGCGGGGCAGAGATTATAGGGTGCAGCAGATATGAAAAGGCAGGATAATGAGGAAAGGGCGGAGCAATGCGGAAGGGGCGGGACAATAGGAAAGGGGCGGGGCAGAGATTATAGGGTGCAGCAGATATGAAAAGGCAGGACAATGAGGAAAGGGCGGAGCAATGCGGAAGGGGCGGGACAATAGGAAAGGGGCGGGGCAGAGATTATAAGGTGCAGCAGATAGGAAAAGGCAGGACAATGAGGAAAGGGCGGAGCAATGCGGAAGGGGCGGGACAATAGGAAAGGGGCGGGGCAGAGATTATAAGGTGCAGCAGATATGAAAAGGCAGGACAATGAGGAAAGGGCGGAGCAATGCAGAAGGGGCGGGACAATAGGAAAGGGGCGGGGCAGAGATTATAAGGTGCAGGAGATATGAAAAGGCAGGACAATGAGGAAAGGGCGGAGCAATGCGGAAGGGGCGGGACAATAGGAAAGGGGCGGGGCAGAGATTATAGGGTGCAGCAGATATGAAAAGGCAGGGCAATGAGGAAAAGGCAGGGAAAAGCTTACCTTGGTGGTGGGCTGAAGCAGGAAGGGAGCATAATGCTTCTCGGCGAAGGAAGCAAAGGTCCAGCGGGAGCAGGGGGGCTCCACACAGCGCAGGACGGGCTCGGCCGACCGGGAGAGGAGGTCCCGCATGGAGCTGGTGCTCTCAGGACTCTGGAAGCCAGCAGCCTCGCCAGGGGTCTGGGGGGTGTAGCCAGGGCCGGCCTGGCCTCTCTGACTGCTACCGTTATTGTTGTTGTTGTTGATGGGTTGTACGGAGATCTCAGAGCAAGGCTCCGCCGTGGTGTAGAAGGCGTGCGTGCGCGGGTCGTACTGTGTGCGCAGCTGCACCGTCGACTGCATGGTGATGTGCGTTTGTTGCGCAAAGCCATGGCTGCTGTAGGATGGCGGTGGGCTGTAGCGGCCCGCCTCCATGCCATCCAGGTATGCCTGTGGCTCCATCTGGATCACACGATTGGCACATGGGCTGGGGGGAGAGGTAGATGAGCAACATTACATGATCCTGCTCGCCATGGATGCAAGCTAAAAACAACACATATAAAACCTTTATTTGTGTCTGGGAGGATGGTGGTGTGCATGTGTGTGTGTCAGGGTTGCATTCCGGAATGCATTCATCAGTTCCAATCCAAATCAGGAAATGGAACTGGAGTTGGGATTGGAAAAAAAAAAACACGGGGAAAAGAATTAGAATTAAAATCTCCCTGAAATTCAAATTTAATTCCAACTCCAGTTACATTTCCTGATTTGGATTGGAATTGATGAATGCATTCCGGAATGGCCCCAACCCTGGTGTGTGTGTGTGTGTGGTGTGTGTGTGTGTGTGTATCAAGCGTGAGGAAAATCACCTCATCAGCGGTGAGCTCAAATTAGGGCACCATGGGGGGATGGGAAGAGAACACAAAGAAAACCCTTCGAACATGCTGCTTAGAGGGTTAGTACTGACAAAAAAAAAAACAGCGTGATGATGGAGAGGAAAGTTTGGGCATTAAGTTTAATTTGCTTCAAATGACGATGCGATGACTGCGTGGAGGAAATATGTGCCTGGAGCAGACCAGAGGGTGAACCCCCCACTCCCCGCTCCCCATCTTTCCTGTTCCTATATGGGGGACACGGAGCCGGGAGCAGGAGGCGGCAGAGGCAGCCCGTTTACCTGACGAAGCAGCAGAAGATGTCGAAGCGACGTTCCTCACGCCGGTACAGGTCCATGCTGAGGATGGCGGGGAAGATAAGCAGCACCATGGCGAAATTGAAGACGACCACCACCGCCGCCTGAGTGAGAAGAAACACAGGGGAGGGCCTTTAATGAAAGGGGGAGGGGCTTTAATGAGTGGGGAGGAGTTTCAGGCTCACTCTGGCCCAGCTCAATAAAATCCTCACACTTTAATAGCTGAGGAATTACACAGCGCAGACACACGCAAACATTTAAACAGCACAGCATATGCACTGGTGAGATGAGATGTACTTCAGCGACAACACCGGGCCTTTTGCATCGCTATGGAAATCCCAAAAAAAACACTGAACACGCTCACGGATGCGGAGGATCATGCTTGACAGAGATGGACAGACGCTCTGTCGCTTGAGCCCCTTGCTATTGGTGCCGGGATTCCGGAGCACCCGGCTAGGAGCTGCAGAAAAGGCGGGGGCTCAAGGGACGCCACACGAGGGATGGCAGGGGGAGGTGCAGGCGGATGACTACCATCGCATTTTCTGCACACAAGTGCATTCGCCCAGGCAACACAAATATTAAATATTTATGCAAGAAAACATCTCGAAAGTCACAGCAGCTTTACTGCAAGACAGGCATGAAGGATGAGGCCAACTTCATAGGGAAGGACATCGGAAAACAGCGGAAAGTTCCGGCAGCAATAAGTGCTGCTAATGGCCATTTTGGTAACAGCTGAAGTGTCCTCAGCAAACTGGTCCTCAGTCTCAATGTGGCCCCGAAGCCCTCATTCTCCTTACAAGCCGCTGGGGCAGACAAGCCACCATGCTGGGGGGCATTAAAATGCTTAATATCCACCATGCAGGCAGCTTGTTTGAGCTGGTGTCCTGAGGGGGTGTTCCTCCAAGGGCGGCTCATCATACAAGGGCCCATTACCTGTTTTTATGAGCTGTGTCCAACCCCACACCCACTTACAGGAGACAAGGGCGGCCACCAGCTTCCACCACTGGGGGCTGCCACAACACTGCTGACACTGGGAGTCCGTAACAACCCCCCCAGGAAGAAGGGAGCCAGCCGGGACAGGCCTGGGAGGGGGATCACACAGCTTCCCCCCCCCCACACGGGCAGGAAAAGGAGCTCCTAAATAACAAAGCGGATCCAAGCATTGACACTGGGATTTGGGGTTTGGGGTGGCTTCTGCAGTCATGCTGGGAGGTAGAACACAAGGGGAGAAAAAAACCAGTGAAAGTGCTGAGCTTCAGGGGCTGGGGGAGGGCAGTCAGAGGGAGAATGGGGAAGAGAGTGCAGGGATGGGGGGGAATACAAAAGAGGAGCAGAAAGAGGAGGAACAGGAGCAGAGAGAGAGAGAAAGGGCAACAAATATGAAAATAAAGAGGGAGTGTGAAGCAAGAGAGAGTGGAGAGCGAAGCAGGAAAGAAAACAAGGAGAGAGAGAGAGAGAGAGAGAGAGAGCAGAGAGGAAACAGAAGAAAGCAGCATGTGTGGGGGTGTGGGGGGGCTGGCTGGGGCCCTGCCCAAGGTACAATCTGTATCCTGCTCAGCTGCCAGACCACCCAGAGAGTAGGGAGGGCGGCAGGGGCTGGAGGTGATGAGCAAGCGTTGAGGCTTGTCAGGGAGCACCCACCCCCCTTAGCACTGCCAGCTCAGAGTAACCCCACCCCCCCCCGCCCCTCATCTACACTCTCCCTCCTCCCCTCCCAGTGGTGTTCAGCATTTGTGCAGCTCCACGCCATGTGACACCCCCCCCCCAGCCCCTCCCCCCTCCCACTGCGTGCACGGAAATCCACAGAAACGCACGCGACACTCAGGGACGCGCTGACATGCTGTGTCGGCCCGGAGGGTAAGGGGCTGGGGGGTGGGGGGCGAGGGAGAGAGAGGGAGGGAGAGAGAGAGCGGCTCGGGAGGAGAGGGGAGACCACAGCTATGCGCGGGTTCTCTTCAGAGGCGAGCTCTGTTGGGACTGGCACAGTGCGTCCTGCTTTAATCCCTGCACTGAGCCCCGGTAATTCCCTGCTGGAATGTTTTCCTTCCCTGGTCTGCGCTGCCCGCAGAGGAGCAGGAGGCGGGCAGCACGGGGGACATGAAAGCTGCCTCAGTGTGAGCAGAGAGGGGGAAAGAAAACATAGAACACACACACACACACACACACACACACACACATACACGCCGGGCAAACATGCATGCATACACACACACACACACACACACACACACACACACAGACCAAGCAGGCACACACATACTCACACAGCACCCCCCACAGGCAGGGCAAACACACAAACACAAACAAACACACAGATGCACGCATGCTCCTCAAGGACGACAAGCTCTCACACCGTGACTGTTTCTCAGAAGACAGGGACAATCAAAAAAAAAATGACTGAAGTTCATGGATGTCCTTCAGCTTGTGGGAGACGCAGACATCAGTCCATCTTCACCCCCCATGACCCTCAACATTACTGAATCTGCCCAGACCAGGCAGGAAGGAAGAAACAGACACTGTCATAAAGAAAAAAAGGGTCAACTCACACACGCATGTATGCGTGACGTCGGAGTCTGAGCGGCCCTGCACGTATGTGGGCACGCTCTGCTGCAAGTGTGCACGTCGCCTGCTAGGGTGAACCGGGCCGCGACGCATTTCAGACGCCCAGCGGGCACACTGACCCCAGGTGGCGGTGATCCCTTTGCTTCCAGACCGCATGATATGCACATGCCTGCTCTGCCAGGCCTTGCCGTTCTGCCTGTGGGCCGCAGTCATCTTTTCCATGCACCTCCTGCCACTGAGGAACCAGTTTGGGGCAGGATTGAACCCCGGGCCAAGGCCGGAACGCGCTCGACCACAGAGAGGGTGTGACCCAAACCATACATTCGACTGGCATGGGAAAATGAACCCCCACCCAAAAAAAGCGGGTGTGAGGCTGGATCAGAGAGTGGGAGCACATGTGAATGGGTTTCACGAGTCGGCCTCCTGTTCTAACGATGGAAAGAATAATAAACGAATGGAAGCGTCCTCTATGTGGCTTCATTAGGAGACGCCATTACGAGAAGCTTCGCTGTTCTTCCTTCAGCTGCGGGTAGGCAGCTGTACCCCAATCACTCGGCACGCGCCCCGGTGAAGCCCGAACAGAAAGGCACCAGGGCACCAGCAGGAGCTACCCTGCTGCATGGGCAAATAAATATGTAAATTTCCTGGCTCAGCCGGGCTGCACAGCTGTGGAAACAACCTCGGCAGAGAACGGCGGCAAGAGCGCACAGTTTTGGCCAGAGCCGCACGCTTTATCTGCAAGGTCAGGGCTGGGCCTGGCTGTAAATCATGCAGGGTCCGAGCACACAACCTCCGACTCATCACATGAAAGAGGAGATGGTGCTGTCCTCCACACCTCCGAACCGGCAGCTGCAGACTTAGGCCAGGTTGCCTTAAGAAAATAACCCACACACAGAGACACAGACACAGACACAGACACACAGAGACACAGACACAGACACACAGAGACACAGACACACACACAGAGACACAGACACACAGTCCATGTATTCATATCTTTGCAGGGACTCTCTATTCATGCCTATGGGCAAAACTAAGGCAACCTTACCCCTACCAGCCCGAACCAAACAGAATTTAAGGCATTTTTCAGTTTTTTGATTGCAATCAAAGATTTTTTCCCTAGTTGGGACTAAAAGATTGGCCTCCACAACATCAAAATAAGAGAATTTTATCACATTGAGGGGACATTAGATCCCCACAATGTAAAATGTACACATGACCCCCCCCCCCAAACACACACACATATATATATTATATATATATATTATACATATATATATTATATATATATATATATATATATATATATATATATATATATATATACACACATACACAAATAGAAACACACAGATGCAAACAGCACATCCATCCATCCATCATACCAGAGATACCAAATTGATCTAATTCTATGAAAACACAAACCAGCCACTGCAGTACCACAGACAGGACTGCCTGTGTGTGACACGGTTATGAAAAAGATCACAGAGCCCCTATTAAAAACCCCTTCCTAGACTTGTACTGGTTCTATTGAACACTGATGAAACCTTCCCACAATGCACTGGGATAATCCACAGGAAGCACCATGAATTCTTCCTGACCCTCCCACACAGCTTACAGGTGAGGTGTGCAGGTGTCAGGGACACATTCTCGTTCTGCGTGCCTGGGGGGGGGGATACTGCTCCTTGTCACACTTCAAGCCTCATCCCGCTCGCGTCGAGCCGAACCCCAGGTGGCCTAATTGCACCGAAAGGGCCCGGCTTGGTCCACTCGGCACCGTAAATGAACTGCAGATGCAGGACACGCTAGGATGACCCTGACCCATAACCCTGCGTCTGGGGGCTCCCCCCTCGCTACCTCCCACCCAGCAACCCACAACCCCCTCTGCTCCAGCAGATAGGGTTACCTGGAGGGGCCTGGCAATCTGGAGCAACACAAACTGCCGCGCTAATCAGGTTCAGAGGAGGCCATGACACCCGGGATCAGGTTTGTCTTGATAAATGAGATCAATTTAACCCCGGGGGGGGGCGGGCCGGGGGGGGGGGGGCAAAATAATAATAAAAAAAAAAACCCTATAAAAACATGAGGAGGCAAAGGAGGATGTGGAAAGGCAGCAGAGACCTGCAGGGAGAAGGCCCTGAGGGCCGGAATGGGGATCAGGGCAGCCATGAAGAAGGCGGTGACGTTGCTGATGGAGGTGAGGGCGACGCTGGCCCCGGTCCGCTTCAGGCACTCCCCCGTGCGGTCCTGTGGAAGAGGGGGCGACACATGGACAAGGTGAGAAGAAAACTCAGGAAAGGTGTTCAGTTGGACATTATGGTGTCGTTTCAGAGCATCAGCAATCAGACATGGATGTTTCTCGCTTTTAACCGCCAGTTTATAAGTATTTTCCTTCTCTGTCTGGCACTGAACCTTCCGCCACACATCCCATTCAGTCAGAGAAGAGTCAGATCATTTACAAATGCACACTAACCCCTGTAATGGGAGCAAATTAACACCCTCCCTCCCACATCTTCAGGGGAATGATAATCAGATTACAATGGAAAGGTGGGGGGGGGAGCAGAATTTAGGGGAGAAAAAATACAGTGCAACATATGTCATAAATAATCAAGATAAGTCATAAACAGAGGTAACGAACCAGGTGTGTGTTAAAAAAAACCTTTCCTTACATTTTTCAAACTGAGCCCAGCTGCTGATTGAAATGAATGATGGTTTATGTTCTGAGAAGGGAGAAGCTTAACAACTGGATCACACACAATACAGCCGATCTCTCGCCTGCACGCACATACAGGCGATCACGTCAGACCACACGCGGTGTGGGGGGAGGGGGACCTGTTTACTTTGTATTTTGGGCAGACGAAGGGTGACAACGGGGATGGAGTGGGTGGGTGGGGGGGGGGTTAGAAATCCACACACTCCTCGGTTTTCAGAGAGTGCCGGTGTTGATAAACACAAAACAAAAAGCAGGCAAACACATGCCGCCACCCCCCCCCCTTCCCAGCAATGACCGGATTCGGGGGACCGAAGGTGTCGCACACATGGCCCACCCTCCTAAACTGCCATCTCAGTGGGAGACGCAGAAGGGAGCATTTCCTCAGCCTCCCTGGGGGATCCAACACATTGTCCAGGGTTCTTCGTTTGTTGGCCCGCCTGTACCGTGGGTTTTAGGGGTCTTTCACACGCACAGACAAGCTCCTGCACATTCCTCCCCATGAATGAGATTTCCTCACCCCCAGATAAGATAAGAGTGCCTAGCTGGTTGCATTTAGAGAAGCCGCCCGACACGATCTCACGCCCCGCTGGCGAGTCTCCAGAAATTAAAACAACAAGAGCAGCAGCAGCAGCGGGTGGCAGCCCGTCCGGAGCGCTACGCATCGCGTGTCTGCTTTCAGGCCGCACACGGGTCTTTATCTGCGCAATCGGTTCGGAAAGCCTTTCTCTCAGGGGTGCTGGGGGGGGGGGGGGCGTCTGGAGATCGAGAGATCCTGCCTCACCTCGAATGGGATCCTCTTGTTCTGACCCGTTTCACTGAAGGCGTGAGCCAAGAGGAAGATGTCGTCGACACCAACTCCCAGGGCGAGGAAGGGCAAAACCTCAAATCGGGAACAGAAAAAATGCCTAAATATACAGTATCTTCATCATCATCATCATCATCGCCACAGAAATACATTAGTGCCGATAGAAAGCCACTAGCCACTGCGGCAGGGCAACTAAGCAGCTGGTTATACCTGAGTTGTGGCGGCATTGAAGGAGATGCCGATGAGGGAGCAGAGGCCCAGCCCTGCGGCGACGGACAGCGCCACCAGCAGGACCCCCGCCAGGCCCACGGCCCCCTGCGACTTGGCGCAGTCCCAGCGGAGCATGGTCAGGCAGGCGTAGGCAAGCTGCAATTCAGGTAGGGAGGGACAGGGAGAATAAACAGGAGACCGGGCACTACTCTGCAGACTCATCATCATTAGGCTTTGCACAACACCTCCCCCCCCCCCCCCCCCAAAGCGTGACAATGCAAGGGCCTTTCTGTCCCAATTAGCAACATGCAAGCGTGCATACTTTGCACTTAATGCACTATCAACGCGCACGGCCTGCTGACCGTGGACCGGGGAAAGCGCCAACGCACCATGAGCAGGTAACCGCTGGCCACGCGGATAACACTGACGTCGGAGAAGGACTTCAGGATGTCCTCCAACGTAGTAGTCGTGAAGGAGAGCACCTTCTGAGAAGAGTTGACTGACACGCTCTGCTGGACGGCCTACGGGAAGGATGCGAGACGTTAATCGGAAAACTAGACCGAATAATAATTTTTTTTTTTAAATGAAGATGTGCACAAGACCTTATTTCAGACGGGCAAAAAGCCTTGTAACATCATAAAAAATGCATAAGACCTAAGTAAGTCCACCTCAGGATGAAGTTAGGTTCACCTTCACAAGCCCCACGCTGCTTTTAACAGCAAGTCAAACACAGTTTCGATTTAACAGTTTAAATCTTGGGAAAGCAGGATAGTTTCCTCCCGGATTCCAAAGCAAACAGTGATGTACAGCCGCGAAGAAGGAGGGCGCTGGCTTGGGCGCTACCGCGGATTCAGCCGGGGCCCCGCACCGCTCGCAAGACGCAAGCAGCTGTGTCCGGCCGCTTCGTGGGGGAGCCGGCGGGGGGGCGTGGAGTTTGAGTGGAGAAAGATGAAGTAATAAATAAATAAAGCCAGTGTAGCAGCAAGGTTTGTGAACCGCTGCCAATCTTCTCGTGTTTACAGGGATCACATTTTATTTTTTTTTTTATGTGCGGAAGGTTCTCTCTCTTCCTATATTGGCACCCCAAACCAGGAGGGCATTATGTCCCCCCCCCCAAGAAATCAACCCCGAACTCCCAGTACATGAGAGTTCTTGCTGCAGCAAGCAAAGGTCGCCCCCTGGAAAACATAGACCAGATGATGTCACATAGACAACCACCAATGGGACCGCAGCTGGGAGAGCGATCCGCCAGTCGTCTAATGCATTCCAGACGGCTGGGCTCCGAGGCGTTTTCAGCCATCACTCTGGTTTGGGGCTCGGCCTGGACCCACACGACACATGTGAGGAGGTGGGTGGGCCCCAGACTTTGGGCCTATACTCTCTTGCACAGATGGAAGGGGATCCGTTTCATCCCCTCCCCATCCGATCCCCATTTTCAAAACCGTTCCTCATCCGCGATGGCAGCAGACATGGAGGGCGTGGCCACCTCTGGGTAACTGATCTCAGACCATGTTTCAGTAAAACCTCTCAGAAGCGCGTACACACAAGGCGAGCAGTAGAAAATGGCAGCTGAGGTTTCATTATGGAAGAGTAACTCTGATCAAAACTGCTGGTCGGGGAGGACGGGGCCAGCGGACGCACCTCCGAGTACTTCCTCTGCCAGGCCTCCAGGATGGCGGCAGCCTTGTCCTCATTCCAGTTGATGTGGGAGATCACGTCGTAGCCCTTCAGATGGTCATACATCTGCTTGGGGGTCATCAGCTGGAACATGGTCTGTAGGGCCTGAGCACTGGACCAGTCCGGGGGCGGGGCAAGACAGACACCATTACGTTTAAAAATAACGGTAGAGCACCTCGCAACAGAGATGAGTAATCAATAAACGGGACGAATAAACTCAAGCGTGCAGAAGACCAAGGAGCATGAAGCTACGGCCTACAACATCCCTCATCCTCGATGGCAGTAACGACAAAGCTCAAATAATGGTAACAAGCATAAAATGAGCTTATGCCTGAGAACAGGAGTTTGGAAATAGGGCAGATCTTACATGCATCAAGGGTTGGGGAAAGCTCTAATTTTCTTTCCGGAGAATCATCCAATAATCATGCATCTCACTATAGGTCACTACGCTCCCCACCACCACACGATGACTCCACCCAAAACGCCAAGTGACTTATTTGTTTGGACTTTTTTTGTTCAAAGAGGCTGCCATGCAGTCCGGGCTGAGGCCACCTCACAGGGCCAACATGCCGCTCAGGAATGCGCTAATGTAGCAGCTGGAAGCCCTACAGACGCGCACATCCGCGAAACGCATTTGCGCGGCCATAAACGGCGACGGCGGGGGTGCTGTGGGGCTCCCGCCTCTGTTCTCCCGCCAGCCCTCACCTCAGAAGCTTCCCGCTGTCGTTCTTGGACACCCCGCCTACGATAAGTTCCTCTTGCCAGTGCATATACTTCCTAGAGAGACCATGACAGCCACCGCTGAGAACATGGGCGATGTTCTGAGGCTAGGAAACAAGATGGGTATGAGGGAAATGGGGGGGGGAGTCTGATAAGGTTCTTCAGGAACTTCGTTTGTAAAAAAGGTGAAGATCTCATGCAAATTACTAAGAATTTACTCATCAACCTGATATGAATAATCTTTTGAGAGAACACTGCAGCACGCTAATCAATAAGGTTCAATAAGGGCCTAAATAGTCTCTTCATACAAAGCAAAGTACTCCAAAAGTAAAACGAAACCCTTTCAAAATCATGGCTTAATAAGCCTTAATTTCTGAGGCAAGGACCCAAATCAATGTAGCAACAGGTTCTTAATGTAACACCAGGTGATGATAGACACAGGCTCAAAAGGCAGCCAAAATTAAATCCAAGGTGTCACATGACCAGCCGTCCAGGAATACCCTCCCCGGTGGTGCCGAAACACCACTCTGGGTCTCAGACAGCATACTCACCCACATGATGTTCTTGTTGGGTGCCGTGGCTGGACAATCCGGGTCCTCGGGGTTCAAGCATGGCCGGTCCATGTAGCCGCGACGAACATCGGCCTTCACCAGCATCTCCTCCCAGCTGTCCACCGAATAGTTTACCTCCCTCAGCTCCTCCAAGAACGCCATGGGGTCAAAGTTCGTCCACTGCATTGGAGGCTTGCCACTGAGGAGGGAACACACGCAGAAACGTCTGTCTGAACACAACAGCAAACTCTTTTCATTCCAAAGCTACAGAGACAAGTGGGTTAATGAAACACAGGCCAAGTCAAATCAAGTTCAGATTTATCTAGCCAAACATTACGTCCCAGTCATCATCAGCAGAGTACAGTCTGCTAGCATAACATTTAAGGTACATGCTTTTCAACATTTTTATGGAAAACTCACTGAATAAGATGTAATTATAATTATTTAATATTGGAAGCAGAGTCATAATAACCGTTGCAAAATGACAACAATGAAAATAACTGACCACTGTTCACACTAAAGACATTTTGGTACTGGTGGTATTCTACAGATTTCCCCACCTTCCCCACCTCATTCTGAACTTCCTCCTGTTTTATTTCAATGTCCCCCGTGCCCCTTGGCTGTGCCCCCCCCCCCCCCACCCCACCCCCGAAAGGCGCTTCTGGACACCTCTCTCCATGATCCCATTGACACAATGTGCTTAAGCAGTCTCTGGTCATTATCCTCAGGCTCCCACTCAGGATGCACCAATATCCAAACACACAGTCTGGGAATAGGATGCTCTGCGCTATGTGAGATTCCCCACATTAGCATTGGGATGAAGTCCAGGGAGGAGGGCTTAACACAAACAGGCATGTCTGAATGACATCGAGGCGCCATGCTGAAAAGCAGCTGTAGACTACAAAGCGAATTCCACAAAACTGGCAGCAGAGACCAGTCAGTAAAAAGCGCAGAAGCATCATGGGAACAAAGCGAGTACCGCTGCTAACCTCATTGGCACATTTATGAAGCCCAAGCAGTGACAAAAGTACATACAACGAGAAGCGGAAGCAGGCAGCCATTTCTCAAGCATAACAAACTTTCCAAGGACCTTTAAATGACAACACTACTTACGGGAGGTAGACTGTTCCTGATTGTAGCTTGGCACCTTCCCAGAAGCAATCCAATGGTGTGATAATTAAACAGGGATATAATTTTTCTATGATCTAAAGAGGCAGGAAGAAAATCATAAAAAAAAAAACATTTTCATGCATTGCTTTAGAGATTAAAAACAGAATTCCTGTTTCTTACCTGATCCATAAAATTTGCTTCAGTAATAAGTTCTCCTGATTTGTAGCATAGATCTTCCAATTTCCATTGTCTGGAAGCAGAAAAGTTAAATTTTGTGACACAAAGTACCATCACTCTTCACAGCACACAGACATTGAATGACCGTAAGTGTAATGGCGGAGTGCTAGCGGTGCCTTACCTATCACACATGCAAACGCGCACTCTGCTGGCCCTGATATCAGAGCACTAGCGGTGCCTAACCTATCACACATGCAAACGCGCACTCTGCTGGCCCTGATATCAGAGTGCTAGCGGTGCCTTACCTATCACACATGCAAACGCGCACTCTGCTGGCCCTGATATCAGAGCACTAGCGGTGCCTTACCTATCACACATGCAAACGCGCACTCTGCTGGCCCTTATGGCGGAGTGCTAGCGGTGCCTTACCTATCACACATGCAAACGCGCACTCTGCTGGCCCTGATATCAGAGCACTAGCGGTGCCTTACCTATCACACATGCAAACGCGCACTCTGCTGGCCCTGATATCAGAGTGCTAGCGGTGCCTTACCTATCACACATGCAAACGCGCACTCTGCTGGCCCTTATGGCGGAGTGCTAGCGGTGCCTTACCTATCACACATGCAAACGCGCACTCTGCTGGCCCTGATATCAGAGCACTAGCGGTGCCTTACCTATCACACATGCAAACGCGCACGCTGCTGGCCCTGATATCAGAGTGCTAGCGGTGCCTTACCTATCACACATGCAAACGCGCACTCTGCTGGCCCTGATATCAGAGCACTAGCGGTGCCTTACCTATCACACATGCAAACGCGCACGCTGCTGGCCCTGATATCAGAGTGCAAGCGGTGCCTTACCTATCACACATGCAAACGCGCACTCTGCTGGCCCTGATATCAGAGCACTAGCGGTGCCTTACCTATCACACATGCAAACGCGCACTCTGCTGGCCCTGATATCAGAGTGCTAGCGGTGCCTTACCTATCACACATGCAAACGCGCACTCTGCTGGCCCTTATGGCGGAGTGCTAGCGGTGCCTTACCTATCACACATGCAAACGCGCACTCTGCTGGCCCTGATATCAGAGCACTAGCGGTGCCTTACCTATCACACATGCAAACGCGCACTCTGCTGGCCCTGATATCAGAGCGCTAGCGGTGCCTTACCTATCACACATGCAAACGCGCACTCTGCTGGCCCTGATATCAGAGCACTAGCGGTGCCTTACCTATCACACATGCAAACACGCACTCTGCTGGCCCTGATGGCGGAGCACTAGCGGTGCCTTACCTATCACACATGCAAACGCGCACTCTGCTGGCCCTGATATCAGAGTGCTAGCGGTGCCTTACCTATCACACATGCAAACGCGCACTCTGCTGGCCCTGATATCAGAGCACTAGCGGTGCCTTACCTATCACACATGCAAACGCGCACTCTGCTGGCCCTGATATCAGAGTGCTAGCGGTGCCTTACCTATCACACATGCAAACGCGCACTCTGCTGGCCCTGATATCAGAGTGCTAGCGGTGCCTTACCTATCACACATGCAAACGCGCACTCTGCTGGCCCTGATATCAGAGCACTAGCGGTGCCTTACCTATCACACATGCAAACGCGCACTCTGCTGGCCCTGATATCAGAGTGCTAGCGGTGCCTTACCTATCACACATGCAAACGCGCACTCTGCTGGCCCTTATGGCGGAGTGCTAGCGGTGCCTTACCTATCACACATGCAAACGCGCACTCTGCTGGCCCTGATATCAGAGCACTAGCGGTGCCTTACCTATCACACATGCAAACGCGCACTCTGCTGGCCCTGATATCAGAGTGCTAGCGGTGCCTTACCTATCACACATGCAAACGCGCACTCTGCTGGCCCTTATGGCGGAGTGCTAGCGGTGCCTTACCTATCACACATGCAAACGCGCACTCTGCTGGCCCTGATATCAGAGCACTAGCGGTGCCTTACCTATCACACATGCAAACGCGCACGCTGCTGGCCCTGATATCAGAGTGCTAGCGGTGCCTTACCTATCACACATGCAAACGCGCACTCTGCTGGCCCTGATATCAGAGTGCTAGCGGTGCCTTACCTATCACACATGCAAACGCGCACGCTGCTGGCCCTGATATCAGAGTGCAAGCGGTGCCTTACCTATCACACATGCAAACGCGCACTCTGCTGGCCCTGATATCAGAGCACTAGCGGTGCCTTACCTATCACACATGCAAACGCGCACTCTGCTGGCCCTGATATCAGAGCACTAGCGGTGCCTTACCTATCACACATGCAAACGCGCACTCTGCTGGCCCTGATATCAGAGTGCTAGCGGTGCCTTACCTATCACACATGCAAACGCGCACTCTGCTGGCCCTTATGGCGGAGTGCTAGCGGTGCCTTACCTATCACACATGCAAACGCGCACTCTGCTGGCCCTGATATCAGAGCACTAGCGGTGCCTTACCTATCACACATGCAAACGCGCACTCTGCTGGCCCTGATATCAGAGCGCTAGCGGTGCCTTACCTATCACACATGCAAACGCGCACGCTGCTGGCCCTGATATCAGAGTGCTAGCGGTGCCTTACCTATCACACATGCAAACGCGCACTCTGCTGGCCCTGATATCAGAGTGCTAGCGGTGCCTTACCTATCACACATGCAAACGCGCACGCTGCTGGCCCTGATATCAGAGTGCTAGCGGTGCCTTACCTATCACACATGCAAACGCGCACTCTGCTGGCCCTGATATCAGAGTGCTAGCGGTGCCTTACCTATCACACATGCAAACGCGCACGCTGCTGGCCCTGATATCAGAGTGCTAGCGGTGCCTTACCTATCACACATGCAAACGCGCACTCTGCTGGCCCTGATATCAGAGCACTAGCGGTGCCTTACCTATCACACATGCAAACGCGCACTCTGCTGGCCCTGATATCAGAGTGCTAGCGGTGCCTTACCTATCACACATGCAAACGCGCACGCTGCTGGCCCTGATATCAGAGTGCTAGCGGTGCCTTACCTATCACACATGCAAACGCGCACGCTGCTGGCCCTGATATCAGAGCACTAGCGGTGCCTTACCTATCACACATGCAAACGCGCACTCTGCTGGCCCTGATATCAGAGTGCTAGCGGTGCCTTACCTATCACACATGCAAACGCGCACTCTGCTGGCCCTGATATCAGAGTGCTAGCGGTGCCTTACCTATCACACATGCAAACGCGCACGCTGCTGGCCCTGATATCAGAGTGCAAGCGGTGCCTTACCTATCACACATGCAAACGCGCACTCTGCTGGCCCTGATATCAGAGCACTAGCGGTGCCTTACCTATCACACATGCAAACGCGCACTCTGCTGGCCCTGATATCAGAGTGCTAGCGGTGCCTTACCTATCACACATGCAAACGCGCACTCTGCTGGCCCTTATGGCGGAGTGCTAGCGGTGCCTTACCTATCACACATGCAAACGCGCACTCTGCTGGCCCTGATATCAGAGCACTAGCGGTGCCTTACCTATCACACATGCAAACGCGCACTCTGCTGGCCCTGATATCAGAGCGCTAGCGGTGCCTTACCTATCACACATGCAAACGCGCACTCTGCTGGCCCTGATATCAGAGCACTAGCGGTGCCTTACCTATCACACATGCAAACACGCACTCTGCTGGCCCTGATGGCGGAGCACTAGCGGTGCCTTACCTATCACACATGCAAACGCGCACTCTGCTGGCCCTGATATCAGAGCGCTAGCGGTGCCTTACCTATCACACATGTAAACATGCACTCTGCTGGCCTTGATTGTGGAGCACTAGCGGTGCCTTACCTATTATACATGTAAACATGCACTCTGCTGGCCCTGATGGTGGAGCACTAGCGGTGCCTTACCTATTATACATGTAAACATGCACTCTGCTGGCCCTGATGGCGGAGCACTAGCGGTGCCTTACCTATTATACATGTAAACATGCACTCTGCTGGCCCTGATGGCAGAGTCCAGGTGCTGTCGCATAGCTTCCACGGTCAGAACATTGGTGCCTTCCTCCCGTGGAGTTTGGATCATCAGCTGGGGGTTGAACATGGCCTCCTCACCCATCTTCTGCCTCGTGTACTTCAGTTCCTGATTCACCCTGCCGCCCACTGGGGGGACAAAATGCAAATGCCATTCAAATTGACCACCACTTCGATTTTAGCCCCAAATTTCCCCACTGGCTGAACCCAAGAGCCAAAAAAGAACAGCAGGAAGCCGCAGCCTCCGCACATGTATTCGCCAGCAGCTTCACCCCCTGCCCAACCCTTTAGAGTTAAGAGTTAAGAGTTACCCAACTACCATGGAAACCAGACGGTCACCAAGACTGCCACCAGTCTATGTCACCAAGACTGCCACCAGTCTATGTCACCAAGACTGCTTTGCCGTCATTCGCGCTGCCGCCGCCATTCGAACGCAGCAGACAGACGGTCAGGCTGCTCTTGGTGTTCCCTCACGTGTCGAAGAGCTAATGAGAGGTGTTCTGTGTTCTGAATGAAACTGCCAGAAGCGTCTCGTCCAGTGCCTGTTGAGCACATGATCTGCTGTGTGTGAGGTGGCTGTTTACATAAAAAACTATTGATACTGGACAGAATATTCAGAGACACAGGGAGACACATACGCTTCTATTTCATAAGCAAGCCTCAAAGACTCATATGATCAGATAATAACATTTCCTCTTTTAACTTGAAATTTAATAAACCTCTCCAAGCCGCAAATGCTAGCCGCCAATAAACGGACGACCTTCTGCCAAAACCACTACTAACAGGAGGCCCTCCACCTAACCAGGGTACCTGTGCAGGCAGAAGTGAGAGCCTCTGGCTTTTAATTGAAGGCTCAGTGATTGATGAGCCTGTAGATAGAGATTCCCTCTCCTTTCATCCCCCGTCAAGTCTACCCTGGGTGGTCTGCATTCACCCCACCCCCCCCCCCCCCACCAACCCCCCCGATCACGGTGTTCCATTCCTTTCCCGCAGGACTCTAACCACTCTCCCCCCTCCCCGGGCCAAGCACCAGCCAAGGCCGGCTAGCAGTGCCCACAGCATCGGCCTGTTCAAACCCACTGTGCCCCAGGGCAACAATGGGCGCCATTCATGCCCCGCTGAAAAGTGTCCAAGGCCGCTTCTCGGAGCTGTTGATTCCCTTGCACCCCTCTACCTGCCGTCTCCACAGCAACACAGTCTGTCCCAGATAAAGGGTCAACTCATTCCTTTGCCATTTCTCCATTAGCACAATCTGACAGCATGACATTTCCAGACAGTATTTCATATAGTTTTTAGCAGAGAAGAACTGATGATTACATTAAACAATGTGTTGGAGCACTCATTTCAGAACATTACCAATAAATTATACAGTGATCATTTAACGATGTTATATAAACTAAATCCTCCTTTCAGAAAGACACAGCAGCTATTAAGGCATCATGATGCTTGGTGTATAACTGGAAATAGCTTTTTTCTTGAGATTAAAACGATAAATTTCAGCAGATTGAACTGAATCTACACGGAGATTCCAGGAGTGGAGTCTGTGCTTGTGTGCCTACAGTTGGCTTTCATTTCAGGACAACACTACCTTCTAAAACTCAAGCATCAGTGCTGGTGTAAAAATCCACCAGCGTTCCAGTTCCTTCCTTTAACAATCCATTTGTCAGAATTTTCTTAACGGCCATTTAACATGAACCATTTATCATTTCCTCGGCACTGATATTCAGTTCCGTCGACAGGTTCCATCGCATAGAAAGGCAGGCGAGATTCTCATTTCACCAAACCAAATGTTTTCCGAAAAACAAAATTCCTTTTTCGCCTTGCGGTAAGGTTGGTTTTCCAGTGAATGTTTCTGCGCCTGCTCGGTACCATGAACTAATCAGGGATCTGGTCAATCTGGCACTGTTCAATCAAAAAAAAAAGGTATATAAAATAAACTATACCACAAGGGTAAGCTTTGAAGGCCTATAGTCTTCCCCACTCTATTTGGCAACTCAGCGAGCAGCAACTCTGTGGGGAAAATCGGCTGCATTTTATAAGCTTTAATCCAGTTCTGTAGTGGTGTGTCACTCGCTACATAATACGATTAAAGTAAACAGGCAGTATGGTCAAAAATGACCAAGTACCACTGTTGGGAAGACCACCCAGGACTTCCCAGAAGAGGGAAAAAAAATGGTTACAAGCATGTCTATATGAGTTATCACGCAAGGGAAATAGTTTTTTTTTTCCTAGAACCAAAGGGCATTTACATCTGATTTAATTTTAGATCATGTTTATAATATCCATCATTAAAAGGAACTTTAAGTGAACCAGATTGGAAAAGCAGGCATTTAACATCCTAAATAGGTCACGCATGTTAAGTGATCTATGGATTTAAAACTGCAATAGACTTAGAAACATGCAATGACCCACTGTAGACCACAGGTAACAGACAACACAAAGAAACTTGAGTAACTGGGGCCAAAGACAATGATGTCGGACTGCGTCGGCTGAAGAGGGATCTAGGACCGTAGCTCAAAAGCACACAAGCTTTTACTTGCTGAAACTAGCGCAACTTGTATGAGCATAGGATGAAGGGGGGGGGGGGGGGAGTGCAGTGCTGACCAAACACAAAGCAGAACAACTTTCTCCGTTTAGTGCCTCAGCTGGAAAATGCATGAAGCACCTGCCAACAAGCAGTGAAAGCCAAGCAGCTCCGGCAGCTAAGGGGGATCAGACGCTGATAAGTCCATGTCGCAGCTAAATCTCTGCACTCCAGGCGCTACGCTACAAGACCACTTACTAAGCTGCTCTCGCGGAGGCAGAGAAACAACAGCACCCACAGTCAAAATAAAAACACCACAAAGGGGCTCCTCTTTGTTTCCTTAAATGGCGGGAAGTTACCGAAAAAAAAGAAAAAAAAGAAAGAGAAGCATCACGGCCATGTAACTGTAGGGACGGTACTTAAACTGCAGGCCATGGCTGGCCATGTTCCAACCTCCTTTGGGGGCATTAGGGACTGTTGCATAACATTAACCCCTGGTCCCCCTTTTTTCTCAGACTAGGGGCTCTAAGGAGCTGACATCATCCACCCCCACTCCCCCCCCCTTCCAGCCCTGGGAGCTATTCCCACCATTGAAGGGCAAAGTGCCTTTTGATTGGCTCTGCCCCTCGAGGATGCATGGACTACCACACAAAAGCCTGTCCCAGCCCCCTCAATACTCTCCACCCCCCCTTCCCCCAGCCCCCACTCACATGTGTGCATCCTTCAAAACACATGCACTCCCCATCAAGAAAAAAAAATCCCTCACCTACAAAAATCACCACACTCACGCACAGACTCTCCTCTAATTCACTGTGACGTGCACGCATTTGCACTCATGTTTATGGGGAACAGGATGAAAATATCAGGAATAGACAAAGCCACCTAAAACATCGGCACTCTTTAGGGATTACCGGGACCTACACAGAGATCTGAAGCATTTCACCTGGACTACACAGCACAGGCCAGGCCATTAGGGATCTTGTATTTTTTTTTTATTATTACATTTTTGGGGGAAAGCAGCTTGTGGAATAGGGGGTAAGGGGTCATTGCTGGGGGGCCAGACTAGTCACAGGGAATAAACCCAAAGTCCTCATTGTTTGGTCAGGCAGGTGCAGGGAATTAGAGGGAAAGTACTGAGGACTTCGAGAAGACCGGGCGTTGGGAACGAGAGGGCCGTTTCAGCCCAGGAGGTGGGGGGGGGGGGGGGCCTCAGTGGCTGGAGGGCCAGGCTTGACGCAGGGAAACGCCGGGGGCCGCTTTGCGTGACTGTGACGCCCTCAGTATTAGCTGGATTAGGCTGCGATTCAGGGGACCCCCTGCCGCCCCACGGAAGTCCCACCGTAAGGGTCAGACCTGCAGCACGGCGGCGTTCCCCTGGCTCCCCCATGCCTGCCACAGCACACCCAGTACTGCCGTCACCAGCAGAAGGATGGGATGCAGCATAGAAGTAACAAACAAACCAGCATCTCCATTTTGTGTCAGATGACAGGGCTTACAGGTCAGGGTTTTAAACACGTGTTATGAATTTTAATTATATATATATATATATATCACAAACACACACATTATACATATACATATATATATATATATATATATACCCCTCAAGCTCATGCTCTCACACACACACACAATGGGACCTAGTCCACACATGGGACTACACACGGTGACCATTCTTACACCCGACCCGACAGGGCGGTTATCTGTTATATTTCTCTCTTTTTCTTCTGTTTCGGGCTTTCAGGAGCTGGGAGAAAGGCAGAGGGTTGGGTGGCGGTGGAGGACTTGGGGGGGGGGGGGGGGGGTGGGTTGGAGGTGGGTGCGGCAGAGAAGAGGCTTTGACCCACAGCTGTAACACAATACACTCGGCCAGCCCTGTCGACCCCTGACAGACATTTTACACCACAGCTGCTATTGACGCCGTCCCTATTTCCATATGTATGGCCGCGCTCCCCTAATTATGCTAATCACCTGTCTAACTCGCCACGCCGAAAAAATGGCCGTATTTAGCAGTCCAGTGCCTGCTAATGCCGCTTTCTGTGAGGCAGAGATGTACATTCAGCAAGGCCTGAATGGCCACATTTTTCCACGTTGCTGGCTTCATTCAGGTCCCCTACCCCCCACCAAAAAAAAAACCTATTCAAGTCAACTTGGTTTGGCCAGGAACAAAAAAAATAAATAAATAAAAAAGTGGTATGTGGGTGTTTATGGGGGGGGGGGAGGGGGTTACGGCTGTGTTCATGCCCAAACTCTTGGCCGTCGAATGAGATGATAAATCAATTGGTGTGAAAACAAACATAATAAAAACTCAGATTTTTGATTATGGCTTCTGAAACTGTAGCTGCCATTAAAAACAAATTGGGGGGGGGGGTGTTTGCAGAGATAAACCCAGGAATGATCCTGTGCTGCAGGTAAACAGGCAGCAGGACTCATAACATGGGTGGGTGGTCAACGCTCTACATCCTGAAAAATACCCCGTCCCTGCCCCCCGCCCAAAAGAAAAACTAACTTTTTAAATCATAACTACGAAAAAGAAATCTTAACAAAAAGTTTTAAAAGCCCCCCCCCCGTACTCAGCGTGAAGGAGCCTTTCGCTGGTAGCTCCCCTGAGATCCTCGCAGACAGCAGGCCAGACCACGTGGGCGGGAGGCCACAGGGGGCTTGGAACACCAGGACACCACCACCAACAGGCTGTGACTCACAGAGCGCCTCAGTAAGGCAAGGGGGCGTGGCCTGAGGGAACCTCCATGATACAATTGGACAGTACCCCGCAGGAGAACATGGGAGGGGCACAAGAAGAGCCAATCACTGAGAATGGTGTGCCTTTGACACGACGGCTCCTCGTACCATAGTACAGCTGCCCTTTTTCCTTCTAGAAAGGCTGCCAGGAGGGGTGGGAGGGGGGCAGTAAAAAGATTGGGAGGTGCTCGCTGCAGAGGTGGCAAAGGAGCGCATCTGTCATCCCACGTGTTCAGCGTTTCCAAATAACACATCCTCGACACAGGCCGAGGTATGCGCAGTG
The DNA here is from genome assembly GCF_023856365.1 of Brienomyrus brachyistius. NCBI lineage: Eukaryota > Metazoa > Chordata > Actinopteri > Osteoglossiformes > Mormyridae > Brienomyrus > Brienomyrus brachyistius. The sequence goes on from NC_064534.1 coordinate 27,667,065, forward strand.
TAAACACATGCTCCGAGACATCTCCGGACAGTCCCCGCTGAATGGGATCTCCTCCACTTTAGCAGACACCCCCACACAAATAAAGCGTCACGATCCATGTCAAGCACGCACGGAAACCCTAACGATCTACTCGTTCAGCCCATTTACGCAGGAATGCTCAGGGGCCTTTAGAGTGTGTGGCACTGCGTGGTGACAGAATGAACTCTCACGTCGACTAGTATTAAAGCTGGTAACTCAATATCTATGTTAAACCAGATCCATTTATCAATTTCCCCCTCTCTTTCTTAAATCTAACAATGAGAGGAAATGTCTATAGTGAAAGCTCACTGAGAACGCGACAGTAATGAAACTGAGTGCATTTAAAAGTTCACTTGACAAAAATATGCTACTTATATGTAAAAAAAAAAAAACTACTTTAAATGCTACAAAAAGCATAAAAAAACACACTGCCATCTAGTGGAATCAAATCAATAACATATATTTTTAAAATCAGCAAAAGCGTAAAAAACTTTTCAAATCCATTTGGTTAGTTCCAGACCTGTTCTGGAAGCCTTTCATCTACAAGAGGCAAAAGTGGTACCAGGTGAGATTTTAACAGGACGAATAGAGGCTTAGGAGACAAGTCCAGCAGCACACTGTGGGCCAGCATTTCCATAAGCTGGTGATTTCATCAGAACAATTGCAGAGAAGAAGTTCGACTGATGATAAATGTGGCGTGTTATTTACATATTCAGTCCCGGAGACATCACAATGTAATATCTTCTGAAGCACACTGGTGGTTCAGCCATGTCCTTGAAACCACGAGCTGCAAGCCACAAGCACCTAAGGCCCCGTGAGTCGCATTATACTGATGGACAGGGCATCTAACCAGGCAGATGGCACTGCTGGGACCATTTGCACTATAAAAAATCAGCAACTCTTATTACTTACACCCACAAATACATCATGACTGGTCACCGAAACACCCGCATGCTGCAACCACACAAGAACATAAGACAATGCAAGAAGAAAAAAGGCAGACTGACTGACGGACTGGCACTGTGCCCAGGATGCTCAGCTCTCCTGTGCCCTGCGCTCCCTGCAATAAGCAACCCCACAGTCGTACGCTAACCCGAAGCTAACAGTCACCCTATAGGGAGATTGCAATTCATAATTCAGGATGCCGGGCCATTACGTAAATAGATGAGTCCTGTGATTCACTTGTTCATCACACTAGCTTCATCAGCACATTAACTAGGCCTATACTATTATATAACAACTGATAAAAGAAAAGCCTGTTTGTCCTAAAGCAACACACATTACACACACACACACACACATTTTATTTATTTATATTATATATATATACACACACACACACACAATATATATATATATATATATATATATATATATATATATATATATATATATATATATATATATATATATATATATATACACACACACACACACATATATATACACACACACACACACACACACATATATATACACACACACACACACACACATATATATACACACACACACACACACACACACACACACACACACACACACATATATACACACACACACACACACACACACACACACACACACACACACACACACACACATACACCAGCTTATTCTATATAAGGTGTAATTGCTTTTTTCTATACATTGTGTTTGCTGTCTTCTTTCAGTTATACAAGTTAAACTGGAATGATAATAAATTATTATGCTCCACCTGAGCATAGAAAAATAATAGAAAATGAGCACCATTTCAATGCACTAGCAGAATGCAGAAACTTGCTGCCCCCCTACCACCGCATTGTTAGTAACTTCTGTTAGACATAGACAAAGGCGACGGTGCTTTCTGATATACAAACTGCAAGTTGCATGCTATTATTCCACTCAATGCTGAAAAGTAAAACACATCTGGCTGCATCACAACTGAAGGCAGCAATTTGTCCAAAGGAATTAAACACCATTTTTGCCTGCTTGGAAGCAGTTTTGTTTGAATCAGCCTATTTACAATCACCAGCAAGGGGTTGTTCAAGCTCTGTGCGATAAATAAACAAGCAAAAAAATATCTTAAGTGATGGGGAAAGGGTGGAAATAAACTTGATTTTTGCCATTCCTTGTGCCCCCTGCCCCCCCAGACAACCCACTCATTTTCATCAAACCCATAAGATAAGAATAACAGCACAGTTTAAAAAAAAAAAAAAACTCACACTACCAGGTGAAAGACAACTAACAATCACTAATTTGGCCACCCTGGGGCCAGGCCTGCTGAATCAGCAGGGAAACATCCCCCTGGGCCAAGCCTCACCGCGGGGTCACGCAGAGGTCACCTCCAAGGGGCCTGTCCAAATTCAACATAAACACGTTCATCTGACTTCCATGAGGGAACATCTCCCACAAGCAACAGTGTCCAGGCAGAACCAATCTATCCCTCATCTGCGGAGTGTAATCTAAACAAACAGGCAGAACCATCCGTGCATCTGGAAGTTGTCATATTTCAAAACTTAAGAAAAAGAGCAGAGAAAATGCACAGTAAAACATTCTGTGGATCCTTCAGCTCTTGGGCTAGGGTGGGAATCGTACAGCGTGTCTCCTGTTTTCAAAAACAATAATGCTACGTTATCTAGGACTCAACTGAAAACGGGTCTTAAAACATTAATATATTTTTTTTTTATTAATTAAAAATGAACAAAATAAGTTCTGAATTTAAACAAGTTGACAAAAAAAAACTTAATTGTGACTTGACAAGGAAGGATGTTAATTACCATTAAGCCACCTAAGAAGGTTCTCCCTCAAGGCAGGGTTATGCTGCGATTTAACATTGGTCTGCATCTCAATACTATGTGACTGAAAGAAGCAGATGAATGAGGATGAAGGTGCCATTATAATATCTGAGGTTCAATCCATCATTCATTTTAAGCCACTTGTTGGGAAATGGCTATATAAAACACGTAGGCCAATTAAATTTACAAAGATGTTTTAACAAACTATTTTTTTAATTGATGCTAAAAACGACAATAATTATTGATACTATAACCATACAATACTAATAACTACTATTATTATTAACAATAATAATAAAGATCATCATCGACGATATAAAGGAAAAAACTAAAAAAAAAATGAAGAAAATTTAAAAAATGCACAGCAGTGAAATCGGCGCACCCGAGGTGGAGACCGGCGGAGAACGCCAGGAGTGTGTACTGGACAGCCACAACTTTTCAGCATAAACGGACATAGTTTTCCACAGAAACAAAGCAGTGATTAAAATATACAGGGGACGTGTAAAAAAAAAAAAAAAAAAAAAAAAAAAAAAAAAAAAAGGCGGGAGGCCACTCTTTAAAAGTATGCCTGAAAGGTAAATTACCAAAACCTCGATGTTGGACGGAAATCTATCCCAAAAGAGATAGTGTTAACTATAAGAAAATACTCTGTTATACAATAGAAATGTACATCATCGTCCTTTTAAACTCAGTCTTATTAATGTTTCTTACTTAGTTCTGCGATCTTTGGCTTTCCATCTTTTTGTTCTCGTTATTTGAATGTTTTAAACTGCTGGAATGTGGATTAAGTACGGGGGAAAAAAATCTTAATTACCGTCTGCAAAAAAAACGCCCATTCTTTAAATTCACAAAAATGTTTCTTAACTAAGTTTCATTGTTTTGTTTTTACCAGTTCCATACTCTGCATTTGCCTATTTTGTAAACATGCGTTTCAGTCTGTACTTCACTTTTTCCCTTTAGCCAGAGACAAATCTTTTTTGGAAAATTGAAAGCCGTCCAAAACAGGACCACACACAGTCACTGGGGCTGCGCAGATCGAATTCAACTGCTGGGGGCAGACACACACACATACATACTCACGCGCGCACACACACATATACACACACACACACACACACACACACACACACTTACAAAATGGCGGATTTCAGATTATTCTCTTTAACAAAAAATATATCAGATTCAAGAACAAAAAAGCATGCATGCTGAAAAAGCAGAAGAATATGAACTTTTTATGTCACTACCCTTTGCGTTTACTTTAAACGCTGACAGCGGAGCGAGTTAAAATATGAAGCGCAGTAAATTCTTCCCTAGTTTGACCTGGCCCCTTGCCAGACTGCTATACAATAAACAATCCTCCAGCTTGCTTGGCAGACCCCCCCGGCCATATCCCCGCGCCACCCCCTCCGTCCGCACTCGGATTATTCTCTTTAAAAAAAGTATTGAAAGCAATGGCAGAAAAATGAATAAGGGTTCTTACCTTCCACCCAGAGTTTCTCCACGTCGGTCTCCAGATTAGCTGCCCTTAAGCCAACAGCGAAAGCTCCAAATACCAAGAGCCCCACGACTAGAAACTTTCCGCAGTTTTTTTGAATGTAACACCCAAGTTTAAACAAGAGTCTTTGAAACTTCGCTCTCAGCCATAGCGGCGCTTTTCTTCCAGTCGCCGTCCCCTGCGACAAAACAACATAGAATCCAAAAGTTACAATAAGGTTCATAAGAGGCGTTAAAAGCATCCGTCTACGATTTTATTTAATAGTTTTAATGCGTCTGACAGCACCGTTTCGTGCAATCGAACTAATGGCACTCGGTGTGTGTGTGTGCTTACATAGGGGACAGTGACAACTTTTATAAATCGCATGTCATAAATGTTGTTTCACTTCATCGGAGACTTAAGTCGGGAATTGCACGCGCTTCGATTACTTGCTTATTATAATTATAATATCATTACGGACATCGTGCATTAGTTACTGCCTGTGGAGCAAAGAAACGTTTCATTATTATTTTCCCTCAAAGGGAGCGTGGACCTCCTACGTGGAGGGGGGTGGTTAGCTAACTGACTACACACGGGGCGATCGTGAATGGTAGACTTCAAGTACTTTTCTTATTCTGACCACATAAAAAGTATCACGTAGAGCAATCACGGTTTTGTTTAAGTGACACATAGTATCGGTGCGTGGGGCAGGTCAGTAACAAGCGGCATTAGACCGTCGGTCCACGTGGTCTGCGGTGCCGCAAGACCGCAAATTCATTTCCATAGACTCAGGAGTCGCTGTGTGATCCGACTTGGGCAGCGGAGCAGCCATCACGGAGGGAGTTACGACAATATTTGTGAACGGAAGAGGGCAGCCACATGGATTTTAGCTTTAGCAGAGGGAGGAAAACTACTCCCAATAAAGATACCATCACGAAAAACTCTAGGATGGTGCGGATCGGCACGACTACAACTTCAAGAAATTTAATGAAAAACACAATAAAAACAAACGCCCTGTTATCACTTACAATGCATTAGTTCGGCCAGACCACAAGTTACTTCTCCAATGAAAAACCGCAATCAAAGCTTGTTTACTACTAGTACAACTACTACTATTACTAGGCACTATTACTACTAGCGGCACAGGGTTTTCTTCGCGCATCAGTCACCTACTCGAACTGCCATCTACTGAGACAAAGTGATCCGTAATTTTAAGTGCTGAAATAGAAACAGTCGCTAAAAGCATAGTTACTTAGAAGACCTGTCTGGATGCAGAGGTCTATCGTAGGTTACTGAGCCCCCTCCATGTCTTATAAGCGGCTATCCCGTTACCTAGCGACTTGACAAAAGTCCTTGAGTTTCACTACATTCACATGCTTATTGCCGCGCCAGACAAGCGTGTATCTATAAGCACCTCGGATATTTGTTCCAATGCAAAAGAGGCATCACAGTAACTGGGACGCTGTAAATACTCCGGATCCGTTGTTGTTGTACGATAGGTCCCCCTTCTCCTCCGTGTTATCCTCGGCCGATCGGGGTCCCTGTTTTCCTGCTCGGAAGAGACATTAACAGCCGAGGCCATGTTTCAGAGACTGGGCTGCACGCTTTGCTATCCGCGATCTTATATTCCTCCAAATGCGTTTATTGACGTCCCAGAGAAACAAAGTTTCACTTTTGGTGATCGCAGACCTGCAAAGTACTTCATACTCCTGTTTAGGACGGCGAGTCAGAGTCTGCGCCTTCCATTCCAACATTTCGTGATCCGGGGGTCTTCTCACTTTCCCACATTCACGGTTTCTTTTTTTCTCAGTGTTGCTTTCTTTATAAAACAAAGTGGGGAAAACGGTCTCCTTTTACAAAATGGCAACTTGGATCGTTCGGCTGTTCAACCATTCTGTGGGTAATATGGTCTTTCTCAGGCCGCGGGACTCGGCAAGCTCCGAGGTTCAATAGTTGAGAAAAAAGAGCTCTCTCCATTTGGAGGCAGAGGAGGAGGAGTAAAGCTAAGAGAATCGAAATCCCGCCCCCAGAACTGTCAGATGGCTGGGGATCCTTGGATCTGATTGGCCCCAGAAAGGCAAAAATTACTCAGCAAACACGACTATTATTAGCTGCTTAGCAACAGCTCACCAAAGTAGAGAGACCACCCAAGCAGAGGACTCTCGTGTGTGCAGCTCGAACTTCAGGGAAGCCTTAAAGCAGCCCAGCCCTCTGTGCTCTTGCGCGCAACTCGGCTGGAGTCGTGCGTTTCCCCTTTCTTCCTTTCTTTCTTTCTCTTTTTACTCATGACATTTTGCTACCAAAGTGTTTCTTTAATCACAAGATGTATTTCAAGCAAGGTCGCTCAAAATGGCCAACAAGGAAATTCTAAACGGCAATTAATGTTTCCTTCTTTCTATGCATTGTGAGGACTTGGCATCAAGTTTCAATGTGTCTAGGGAGGTCCTAGTCTAGGTTTCATTCACAACAATGTAATAACAGCTTCGAGGATAAAGAGGGAACGTGTCACGCTCTGTGTTTCCAAACATTTTAATTTAGGATGCTGTGTGTTTCACGGTGTTATACCCGATTGCAACATATCATATTTGTTTTCAATGCATCTTATATATGATGAATGTGGATCGTATGATTAAAGGAAAATATGTTTAGAATGACTATAAGACTGAATGCATATAAAAACAATTTCCTTAATGTTCTGTTTATACGACAAAATGTATTGTATTTATTTATTGCACATAAATAAACATTTCTGGAAAACGAAACTCGAGAACGGCTGCGATTTTCATTTCCCACGATTCAGTACATACGCGGAGACACGCCTGCGTTGAGCCCTTATAAACCCGGACTAGTCCCAATCTTTCAGCAAATCGCATGGGACCAAAAAGACGGAAAATAATCGCCTCGTTATTTATATACTCATTCACTCGGTTGACTATAGGGTATTCAAGCTTCTACTGTACGCTTACATTTTATAGGATTTCGCTGGTGTTATGACAAACATAATGGAACCGCTAGGTTTTCTGAATTTGCATACTACCAGTGCTGGGCGCTAATACGACAGAAATGCCAATAGATTCCTAACAATCTGCTCCGAAAGACCTACCCCTATTACTGACTAATGCCATTTACTGCTGTCAAATGTAAAACCTACCGGTGAGTGGCTCCTTATCACACAATCCGTGAGTATATAATGTAACGGTTTTTTATATTTTTATATTTTCAAAGTTCTTTCATCTTTCATCAGATTTGTTTTCTTAGAATTTCACGCGGCACTTACTATTTAATTACGTCCCGAATTACAAGTAAACACACTGCCAATAGTGTTATTACCAGTATTCTTCTGATTGTTTCACGTTATGCATTAGAATTTGAAGTCAATTCATATTTAAAACAAATAAGACGGACAGTTGTTTTCGGCACATCCCGTTTTTCCCACAAGTGATGAGCTCATCAGTGCTGAACTTGTCGCTCATAGTTGGAGGCCATGCTAAATGTCATCAGAGCGCCATCTAGAAAGTGCAACGTTCAGCAGGCTGCCGTCATCTCTGAACAGCGCGGACTTAAGTGACCATTATGGGATCATATTATATAGCCCTCCTTAAGTGAATACAAGCAAGATCAGTTCTATTGACTGCACATCTGCCCCCTTTCCAAACATAAAAAGGTAACCAATCAATCCGTCAATTTCAAGAAATCCTTTTAATTTCCACATTGCAGTGGTTATTGATTCAGCTTTGAATAGCGTGTTGTAAGGACTTATGATTAGTATAACGTAAACAGTATAGCGATTACATAAGAGAGAGGCCTATATATGTTTAGATATAGGCTATCTGCTCTTAATGGAAATACAATACGAAATTTTTACAGTGCATTATTGGTAATTTAAACATCCTAAAAAGCACATCACATATTGTTCATGTGATGCGTATGATGTAATGAAACCGTATAGTTTCCAAAAAAACTCAACCAAGTTCTTAACACGACTTACGGTTAATTTTTTAAACAGCAACCAGCATATTCTGCCATTCTAGTGAATGGAGCATTACGCCTATGCGATTGGTTAACAGCCAGGTTTTTTCGATAAGCGAGCCAGAGAAATACTGTGCCGTTGACAGATAACTACCAGTCTACGTTTAGTGCAAGTCTACCTTCCAGGAATGCAGGGTCGGCCTTACCGCTAACCCAACAGTACCAGATAGGATTAATGTAACTCCAATATGTAACAAATTAGAGGCAGTCTTTGTCACCATTATACCTACCGTTGGTTACTTTTCAGTTATTGATATTTTATAATGATGCGTTATTTTCACCGAACAAATTTCTTCCCACGATAACCACATGGGGAACACTTGCTTCAAACACATAAATGACAGAATAACACCATTTGGCACGCTATTGCAGCTTGTTCAGAACAGCAAAATGAGTACAGCACTCAGTGTTATTATATTTCGGAAATTTCTATGTTCGATTCAAATAGAAGTTTCGTGTTTTCTTCATAACATTAATATATTTCGCAAAACCGTTTTATAGATTAAACACCATGTGTTTTACAATGGGCATGATTACGTTTATCATTTATCATGTATAATTCTGTAATGAAATGAAGGCCTGTACATCAAAATTCCAGAGATGAACTTCCACTAGCAGTAGGAACTAACTGGAAGGTTCCCAGCAATTTGCAAAACATGTTCAAATTAGAGAATACTACAGATTTCAGCGTCCGTTTTATTAGGGGACCTCTACATCATGGAGCAATTTAAAATAATTTTCTGAACATTTTCGTCCAGCAGTTTAAGTCTATTAACGGCAGGATGTAAGACACACAACTCCCACAATGCTCACCGGTTTTGACTTTCGGTCCATGCAGTGACAGCAACTTGCTGTGACACCTGTTGTGATTTCAGATGCGTTAATGGGAGATAAGCGAGTGTGAAGACCTTCGTGTGCTTAAGTAAGCAACCGGAAATCATTGTGGGTTTGAACTTTTGATCTATACGTTTTTAAATCGCAGAACCTAGCCCACATATATTAAATGATACAAACGGAATAGTCGCAGGCTAAAACATTACGAAAAATAATGCATTAATCAGGAATAAAATCCATGCTCTAGGACCAAGGAACTATATTTGGTTCCATTATGAGACAGAAAACCGTTTCCATTGTGAGAAGACATGCAGGACATAATGAGTAAGAGTGGGACAAGATCGACGGCATCGAAACAAACTCAGTATTGCGTTACTGTGTACAGAATAGTGTGACAGGCGACTATTGCTTTTCTGTGTTACTCATTTTAAGAAGTTCGAAAATTTAGCAATTGTGTACAGTCTTGATAGCATGCAAATATATCACAACATGTGAACGGCCGCTTTAACAAAATGTCCAGTTGGTATCTTGTCATTCTCCAGAAAAGACGATCGCATATAAAACGGATCGCATTTAAAACCACAGCTAAAACTGACGAAAAGTTTCAGTTCTCGAAGAATAATGCAGCCACAATGAGCACTTTAGCTGTATTCAGACGTACGAGTAAATAACAATTCTCAACGTTAAGAAGCTGTTGTCATTAATGTATTAAGGAAAACGTTGTCAAACTTTGTTGAATGGTTTATTTTAATTAGATTAGGAAACACTGTCTCCATTATCCGTCTTGTAAGTTACTTTCCACGACTGAGGTAAACTCAGTGCCTTGTCCATTGAATAAATACATTTTATTTAAACGTAACGGCACATTTAATTTAAAACGTATAAACAAAGTCTCGCTGTTAAGACGGCTTTAAAACAAACAGATCATAACAAGAAACTAGTGTCTTAATCTAACATAGAAAATGCAACGCTGATATTCGAATAAAATGTGCACATATATACACATGTATAAAAAAATAGTGTACTGCAAGTAATCGTCAAGAAACCTCAATGTCGTCATCTACTACACTCACAATAGCAGCACAAGTAGTTCCAGCTGCCACTTAGGAGTTAATATCAATTTCTCAACGAGGCGCGGCGGCGTTTGCCAAGATATTGCAACCTGAAATACCAAATAATTTGTCCGTTCGTAGCTAGCATGCCACTTACCATCTTCCGCTAACTTGGGAAAATCGTCTGGGGTATTAAAACTACAGGGTGTCCGCCCGCTTAGCGAGTGTTGTCACTTTGCGATGAAGATAAAAAGAATTTTTCCCCCCCTTTTTTAATGAGAAAAAGCACTTGGCAAAGAATAATCCGTCCTGGTTGCAGGCATTTTGCTAAGTGTTGGAACGGTCCACAATTACATGCCTGTTTCTATTAAGCAGCTCCACTCGTGTCCACGTGGGTGGTCCAAATCTCAATAGGCAGGACCTCTTGGTGTCACGTGATTGCCCTAAACCTTAAACGCCCCCCATCCCACAAACGGATAAAAAAGGACAAGTATAGCGAGCCTAGAGACTTATCCTTGTAACTGTAAGAAAGCAAGCAAACACGCAAGCTCAATATAAAAGAACAAGGTCCGCGAAATCCCAAAGTTCGAATGTTGTTGTAGGCAACCTCTCCCGGAGTGTGTGTCCTAGAGGTAATTAAGTTCTGAATGTCTCAACTGGAAATGCATAACATTCTTGTATTCCAGATGACAATACTTGAAAGGTTATTGGTGAAATGGCTGCTGTTTAGTCAGCGTTTAATTACAATTGGACGCGGGGAACTCGGTGATTACGTAGCTCTCGATATCATCAAATGTTCTGAGGTATCAGTTTATTCTCACACATTTGATATGTTTTTTTCACCGAGAAAATAATCTTGATCTGATAATACACTATACTATAAGAAGATGCCACATGTCATTATCATCCCATAAAGTCTTGTATAAAAGTAAGGTTCTGTACGCCATGGCTTGTCCCTTAACCCCTAGAAATGCAGCATTTTCACATACAACAGGAATAAGGAAACACTATGTTTCAGACAATGAAATCTGCAATCATTTGTTGTATCTCAGATACAACCGACTGTTCCTTATAGTACCTTGAATATTGTCGCACTTTGTCTGTTTATAGGGCAGTGGTAGCACGGTAAAGATTTTTTTAAAGTTACCTCTCCATAGAAATATGGGAAACATTTGTTTCTCCCAATGTTGTCTTGTATTTTCACACGCTCTCGCGGGCACTAAAAGTAAATTTCATATGATATTCAACTGTAAATATATTTTTTAAAATCAATCAGTCAATCAATCAGTTAATTGATGATGATGATGATGATTATTATGATTATTATTTTATTATTATACCTTGCCCGTTCACGGATACAATAGAAAAAAGGAAAAAAAACGTGATCACGTGTTTACAAACAACAGAGTAATTGTGCTGTCATAATTTTGACAGAATTATATGCTCAAGAGCAGTCACTGTTATTGGCTGATTGACAGGCCATCCCAAAAACCCACACCGGCTTTCCATGGATCAGGTTCCCTACCCCTGCTGTAAGGGGTGGTAGTGATTTTAGTGAAATCCATCCATCCATTTTCCAAAAAATAAATCAATCACCATTCACACCTATGGGCAATTTAGCAACTCCAATTAGCCTCAGCATGTCTTTGGACTGTGGGGGGAAACTGGAGTACCCAGAGGAAACCCCATGACGACACAGGGAGAACATGCAAACTCCGCACACAATGTGACCCAGGCGGAGACTTGAACCCGAGTCCCAGAGGTGTGAGGCAACAGTGCTAACCACTGCACCACCATGCCACCCCTTTAGTGAAATCTTGTCATTCAATTTCTTTAAAAAGTTTAGCATGTAGAAATGCATAAATAATAATTTGCAAAATTCAGTTGGTCCACAAACTGAATTTAAATGATGTTTACTAGTTTGTCAAATCAGCAATAGAAAAGTATATTTTGAAACTCACAGGGTACAAATAGGATTGCTTTAAAAATAAAACAATTGGTAACCGTGGTAATATAGAGGATTCCATAAATCTGGTCTATTCCATTGTCAGACTACAGAAGATATTTTACACAATATATTACAAATTATACAATACATTTCGTACGCATGCTAATTTACCTTAGTCTTGATGGTATGATGCACTCTCAGATGTCTAAAAAGTGAGAGAAAACCTAAAAATGTCTGCATAAGGAAGATCAGATATGAACCAATGATAAGAAATACTGAACCTAAGACTTAGACCCAGAGCCCAGTAGATGAGCCATAGCAGTTCGAGTTATGGGAATCGAGCTCAGCCTATAAAGTACTGTAAATGTTAAGCTACAAACTCCTTCATAAGTTTGTAAATTATTTAGCATTTAGGGACATATAATTTTCATCCTTCGTAAAAACTCTTTCACAAAGTCTTGGTCACGGAAGATTTTTGGGGGCTTTTTTCAAGGATACGAAGATGACCTTTTCTCTCACCTTGCTTATTTGCATATATACCTTGTAAATGTAGGCAACATTTTCTCTATTATGAACTTAATCAAAAAGTTAAACTTCCAGTGCACTACAGGAAAGATTTCAATTCTGAAAGCCTAAACTAGCTGAAATATATCATGCCAGGATCTCCCCAACTAGTCACTTGGACTTTTCACCATAGTTAGAAATGCCAGATAAATCTGATAATCTGTCTTTCCTAAATGCGTATAAATAAATCTCTGTTGTTGAGTTGGTAGGAATGCATAATGTGTGACATGAGGAAGCATAATGTGTGAGATGAGGAAGCATAATGTGTGAGATGAGGAAAGCATAATGTGTGAGATGAGGAAGCATAATGTGTGAGATGAGGAAGCATAATGTGTGAGATGAGGAAGCATAATGTGTGAGATGAGGAAGCATAATGTGTGAGATGAGGAAAGCATAATGTGTGAGATGAGGAAGCATAATGTGTGAGATGAGGAAGCATAATGTGTCAGATGAGGAAGCATAATGTGTGAGATGAGGAAGCATAATGTGTCAGATGAGGAAAGCATAATGTGTGAGATGAGGAAGCATAATGTGTCAGATGAGGAAGCATAATGTGTGAGATGAGGAAGCATAATGTGTGAGATGAGGAAGCATAATGTGTGAGATGATTAAAGCATAATGTGTGAGATGAGGAAGCATAATGTGTGAGATGAGGAAGCATAATGTGTCAGATGAGGAAGCATAATGTGTGAAATGAGGAAGCATAATGTTTCCAGTTTAACCTGAAATAAAAGTATTGCTTAAAAGCTGATAGGACCGCTTTTATCCTTTTAATTTTAAATAATTGGTGCTATACGTGACACATCATTTGCTATATTTCTGAAATTAAATAGCTAGAGACCATTAAATAAGAACGAGCTAAATATCCTTTGAAACAGATGAGAAATTTGGGAAAGGGATTAAATCTGCACCTCTGCTGTGTGTGTGTGTGTGTGTGTGTGTAATATACATGTTCTTTGTGTGACATAGATTTCCTCCTGTAGCCCACAAATATGAAGTCAGGCTAACAGGGGTCTCTAAATGGGACATTGAGTATGATTGTGTGAATGTGACTGTGTGAGTGTGCATGTAAGTGTGTGTGTGCATGTAAGTGTGAGTGTGAGTGTGCATGTAAGTGTGAGTGTGTGTGTGTGAGTGTGCATGTAAGTGTGAGTGTGTGTGTGAGTGTGCATGTAAGTGTGAGTGTGTGTGTGAGTGTGCATGTAAGTGTGAGTGTGCGTGTGAGTGGATGTTCCTCCATTTACTGCTCGCAGTCTGTGGATTTCCAGTTTAAGTATTTTTGGCCTTTGCTACATGTAAAAGAATTAGCTTTTCTAAAATTGTAATCATGTAGTAAAGAAGCTGATCTGGAAACACCATCAGTGTCAGTTTATAATCCAGATTCTTAGACAGAACCAGATTAGTGGCAGGTGATTTCACAAACAGTTTTAAAGTAATGAACCATTTAATGTAATGTACTCTAACCTGCAGCGGCTTCAGATTCTGCATTACTGCTACTTCCCCTAAGCTGCAGGTGTCCCGAATTTCTCAATACAGCACACAGCTTAATTCACTCACAGCTAAACTTCAGCTTTTCATTTAAACTTTGTTGCCAGTGGTGACCATTGATTGCTGCTTATAGTTTCACAACAATGCAAACCCATTTGTATGTCTACCTAATCCATTACTGCAACAAAGCATTTCCCCCAATTCTTTAATTGTTTAATCATTGCAGTCATATATGCAGCACTAACTTATTTAGACAAATCAGGGATTTCGTATTAATCATTCTTTCTGAATTGCATGAGGCAGCAGATATGCTACTTTTCAATTTGAGTTATTTGGCTTAAAAGAAAATCACAATTCACCTTTCTGAAAAAAACAACTCATTCTGCAGAACGGTCGTCCTGTTAGTTAACATGGTCATCGGCCTTTTCTCATCTTCACCTGTGTAGACCCTGAGAAGTCGCCATCCATCTCTTCCCCGAATAAGTTGAGCTGCTGTGTTGCTTTGGGTTCATATATTATCCTCCCTGTTTCCTGCTGACTACCAGTGTCCAGCTACACAGAAGATCCTGGACAAGATTAGTTCAGTAGTAGCTGCTTTTTTACACTGTGTACCTGTGGATGAAGCTTAAAACAAACTGAGATCTGTCTTTCTTTCTGGTCTGAAGCATTTTCCTGCTCCACTGATGGCATGTGTGAAATCAGTCTAAAGAGCATGCTGACTAGGTTTACAGATTCTTTTATGTCACTGTTATGGCACCTGTCAAGGAATTAATCTTCCTATCCAGAATATGAATCATTCTCTAAATGCTGAAATGTGCTGACCATATGATTACTCTCATCAGAAATTCCATTTTTGTCTAAGTCGCACAAATAATTGTTTATACGAGTTTCATCATTTGTCTTGTATGCGAATATATGCAAGAAGCTTTTGTGTCTGGAAATCTGGCTGCGATTAACACAGCTTGTTAACAGCGAGCGAACAGTTAGCTCAGAACACACTGCTTTGTGCAAATTCCATTGTGTGCCATTGTGAGACCCAATGCCATGAATTTGTCATGTACTTATGCTGAGCTTTACAAAGCTTAATGAAATGCTCACACTATCTATCAGGTAAAGTGAAACAACACAAAACTATATACTAGTTTAGATCTCGTTTTTAAATGTATGATGGCGATGTTTTATTGTTGTGTTACAGCTACACATACAAGCAAGCAATCATCACTATTATTATTTATTACCATGACTTTTTTACTTGTATTGCACTCCATTGTCCTGTATCCCCCAGCTGTCCCTTCTCCCTTCTACTCCTTGCCCTTGCACCCACCCCCGCAACTGCATAAGAAGAACTCCACTGAATTTTCTGAAAACTTACAAAATTAGTTCTGGGCAATTTCCTAGTCAGCCTGTGGTTATTTACACCAGCAGAAGGTATCATGGGGAACCCCCAACCCCGTTCAGCAAAAATCATCCTGCTCCCACCCCCACTCCCATTAGGCAAAATGTACCATAGGGGACCCAAAAGTCCAAGGCCAATTTTTAATCCCAGTCTAACCCTGCTCCAAACACTGCCCTGGATGCTGCCCAGAATTACATCTAACACTGAATTGTCTAACAGTAGCTCACCTGATCTCACTTTCTTTGAATAGGGTGAACATCGAAATAACTAGTCAAATGCTTGGGGTAACATTCCAACACTGTCTATAGTGGGCAGTGGCCAGGTCTGACCATGCGACCACAAGAGGCAAGAATCTGCATTATGTAACTGAACAGACATTTAATCAAAGGAATTGATGATGTATGCTGTTCGGTGAGTTGCTTCTGAGTGTTTATATGCAAGGAACCAAGCAGGCAAGACACGAGGAACGCAGGGAGTTTTAAAGAACAAAAACCAACAAAAAGAACATAAAAACTAAACGTGGGCAAATAACAAAAGGGCCGAACTATCAAAGCTAAACCTGAACCAGCACAAATAAACAAACAAAAAGCAAATCTAATGTAAAATGACACAAGGGGGATATATATACGTACATACACAATGGCTGGACAAACTAAGAGATACAACAGGAAGGACGAAACACGATTAACCAAATAATTAGGATACACTCAACAGGACAGTGAGAAAATTGTCTATATAACATAAATCCACCATTAAATCAATACATCAACCCAAGTCAAAAGACTAATTCAGAGAGAAATTCAACTAAAACTCCCCCTCCCATTCCATGTCAGCTTTGTGGACCAGTCAGATTTCTTGCTTTTCTGAACTATAGCTTTATACCTTTGTTTGCCACATTTTCACCAGCAGTACGACTTTCCCCAGTAGCAACAAGTCAACTCAAAAGGAAAAGTAACAAATTATTGACACAGCAGAGGAATTTCAATGTGTGAACTTTATACAGAAACCAATGCAATCAAAATCTATTAGCATCATAAGAGCTAATAAATGAATGGCATTGTATTTTGATTGCCAGACTACTGCAAATGCAAAAGCATTACTAATAGAAATAATATTTGCATAAATTAAAATTAACTGGTAAGAAATGAGTAGGTATGACTTTGATGGCAGGGCAGCCATCACAGTGGAGATGAGCTTCTTGCTTTGCTATTTACCCGATTCCTCCAGCAGGCCAAAGCCATGTGGTCGGCTAACTGGCTTCTTTAAATTGCCCATCCTGTGACCGTATGTGCCCTGTGATAAACCCTTCCTGTGTGTACCTACTCTGCCTGGGATAGACTTCATCTACAACTCTATCGAGGACTGATGATAATATTTGTTGGTGAAACCTTCAGAGATCTTCAAGTTAGAAAAGGAACCTGGGTTTGAATATGACTGATACAGCAGCACATGACTTATATTATGCCACGTCAAGCTTTATGTTAAGATCAATGGAGTCATTTAAGTCACAATGTTTAGTAAATATTTTCCTCAAGCTACACTAGTATACTTCCAAAAGAAAATGTGATTATGACACACAAGTCGTTACTTGACAAAGTTCCTAAGCTCTGTCACAATGGGGCAGGGTGGAACATCTGCTCTTTCTACCTGTGCTGGGGTTAGGAAGCTGGGGAGGAGTCCTTGCATTTAAAGCTCCTTTTGGGAACCATAACAAAACCAAGAATGCAAACAAAGCACACCTCTTTATTGAAAACAAATGCATGAGGGCTAATTAAATAAGAATGTACGCTTTCTAAATCAAAAGAAGGAAGCAAATTCAGACAAGCCTCATTGCTCCATTTTTTTAACATGATATTTTCCCCTCACCCAGTGCAAGTGTAAGTAATAAAAGACTTATTCATTTGGCTTTAAGCTACACAACTATCTAAAGACACACTGATGCATGTTGCTTATACCTTACATCCCAGGACAAAAAGCACATCTGTCCTTTACATTTTACAGTATGTTAAGGCTGGCTTGTCAATCAGAGGAGCTGAAGGAAGGTGTTTGTTATTAATAAGTTGAATGTACACAGCATTAGTTCAAACTTTATGTGGACCATGAGTGGGGGATCTGGGAATGATGACTCTGTCAGGCTTATTTTCATTGGCTGCACACCCAGAGAAGAAAGGCACCCTTCTGCAAAAAAATCAGCTGTATATAGTTTAATGGGCACCCAGGTTTATTTTTATGAGAAAATGGCTGCAGTTTTGTAGAGAATTTATAAGTATCTGCAGTGCATGCAGAATGTGTTCGGCCCTTTTCCCCCACATTTTTTGTTACATAACAGTCATTCTCCAATATGGATGAAATTCATTTCAATCATAAATCTGCACACAATGCACCACAATCAAAAAGGAAAACAGATTTATATTTTTTTGTAAATGTATTAAAAAGAAAATGCTCAAATACCACAGAAGGATTCAGAGCCTGAGTACTTTGTTGAAGCACCCTTCAGAGGTTGTTAGGTAGGACGTGAAAGACTTGGCACATCTGGATTTGGGGATTTTCTGCCATTCTTCTTGGCTATGTGCCTTAGTTAGGCCATTGTCATGTCGGAGAGTGAATCTACACTCCATCCTGCGGTCCTGCACACTTTGGATGAGCTTTTCTTCAAGGATCTCTCCGTACTTTGGCCCATTCACCCGACAAGCCTCGCAGTCACTGCCCTTTGTGCCTACTTTCCTCTAGATCAGGAGTCTCCAACTACAGTCCTGGAGAACCCCAGCCCAGCACATCTTTGGGTTTCCTCTCATTCAGCACACCTGATTCTACTTCTCTGCTAATTACCAGCCATTTTTTTCAGGTGTGGTGGAACAGAGAGAACTAACCTGAGCAGGGCTGGAGTTCTCCAGGACTGGAGTCGGAAATGCCTGCTCTTGATGGTACGTTTTACATTCAAGCCAAAGAACTTAGTCTTAGCTTCGACAAATCATAGAGTCCTTCGGGTGTCTTCTGTGCCATGTACTGAGAAGTTGTTTCCAAATCATGTTCACGCAACTAAATTAACCAAAGGTGAGCTTTTACCAAACAGCAGAAACATCTCAAGGTTGATTAATGTCAAAGGAATGCATCTAAATTGAAATGTCACAGTAAAAGGTCCGATTAAAAACTGGGAAAGCCCTCTATTTGTCAAACCCTTCACTGTAAGTTACATGCATGTTCTGAACATTAAAAGAAAACTATCCAACCAATTTTACCATGTAAAACACTTCGCAGTTAGAGTGTTTTTATTCATGTTATTAGATAACATGAACTACTGTCAATACGTTACTCAATAATATAATTATTGAATTTATCAGAAAAAATACATTATAGTTTGCCTATTTTCTTAGTAGAACATCTCCAGAATAATAGGATGAAAAATACACCCTCTAACTTTGGTAAAAGCATTTTAACAATGTACACATCATAAGTGGCGTCCCTGTTATTGTTGTGTTGCTGTTGAATCCAGAGTCTCTGGAATTCATTTTTTTATGGCAGCCTGTTCTGGACTGTATTTCATTACAAAACAGCGATAATATGGAATTGCATAGATATTTATATAATTATAATCATAATCACTATTAATTTTACTTGAAGTTTGTTTTTTTTCTAAGATGGATTTTTTAGTTGTAGAATCAGGGGCCAGAGATCATAGTCAGGTCCTCAGCTGATCTGACTGCTGGATACAAAAGATATTTATTTAGTTCACTAATTTATACCATCATACCATTATGATCTGCAGTGCATCGGGCTGGAGATGCCAGAACGACCACTAATTTGAAAGAGCTAAACAGAGGGATGGCCGAGATGGAGTGACATTTTACATTAGTGTAGCACACTCTGAACAACAGCGATTTGTAGAAGATATGGCAGAACGAGAAGAGGGAAACCTTAATGGGATGAACCCCGCATGAAGTTTAAAGCGAAGCATGTCAATGGTGCTGTACAATCACAGCTAACGTTGTTGCGGTCTGATGATCTATCTTTTGTCAGGCTCCTGACGTGCCACACAGCAAGCAGCATTTCACCCGGTGAGTAGTCAATAATGACAGTGGTGGTGTGATTAGGAGATGCAGGAAAGACTGTTAGACTTCAGGGTGTGAAGGACAAAGGGCTTTACAGTTAAATCCCATTTTAATTCACTAGTCCCCATCAGTTCACTTATAGCGGGACCATGACTCACGGCAGAAAGCCAAAACTACTCTTTGGAGTTGCTGAACAATAAGACATTGAAGAGCCCTCTATTAAAGTCCTGGCTTAATCCCTTCTTAGAACGTGTGGAAATATTTACAAACATCTGAGGATAATCCACCCCAAGCGGCTCAAAATCAAAAATGCTATTCTTTAGGAAGAAGTCCTGAAAGATGACTAAATAAAAATTTCTGATCTCTTATCAAAAGCCAGTATGTCTTAGTTTAGTAAATAATGCAGGATGCCTTTGTTTAACAGCCACATGTAACTCAGACTACTGTCAGTACGTTACTCAAGTAATATAATTATCGAATTTAAAAGGAAGAATGAACAAAAAGAATCCATGTAAACTGTTTTGATTTTTAATCTTTCTGTTAAATTTTTACACTCTTTACAACAACATCACCTACTATCAGTACATCCCCCAAGTAGATTTTCTTTTTGCAATGCAAAGGACTTACCAAGTCAGCGTGACTGGGAGGAATGTTACTCATTTTTTCCTATTTCCAACCCCAATATTTCCATTTTTTTAACGTTTTATTAATTAAAAGCTGATTGCCCAGGCCGTCCTCCTGTTTACTCTGTAGATGCAGGTTGTCTTTAATCATGCAGACGTGTTTGACAGCTTGAAATGCAACTGTGCCTCTCCTTGCGTCTCCGAGCCTCCTCTTCAGTAGTGGGTCTTTGCTTAATTGCATCAACATGCTGAAAAGGAAAAAGGTTCCACAACTACCAGCCTTATATAAGGCATGCTGAGAAGATGACTGAAATCTAATGAAATAAAATGGCACTTAAACTTTTAAGCAATAATCTCTAGTGTTGTGTTGTGCTGTGTTGTGTTAGGAGAGGAAATCAGTTTGTGCACGTGGGAGAGGAATGTGTGCTTTTGTATGTGTGTTACTGAAATATACCTGGGGGGTATTAAACTTCTTTGAAACTGCTAAATATGGTGGATATTTAGGCAAGCCAGTAGGACCTGTGAGAACACTGATATGATGAACTGTTGTTATCACACTGAGGTCAATCCAGCCTCCCACATGAACAGTAAATGTGTATTGTGTGTGTATATATGCAATTGTCAATCAATCAGTATGATATTACCGCATCCGTGTTGTAGTCCTGGACAGGGAAAATGTTAGTTACAAATGTGTGGCCTATGTGATCTAAAAATAAAATTTAAGATACAAACCAATAATTAACGACGTTCCATCGCTTTGACCCAGTCATGGAAATAGTGTTGGCCATGGAGAGCATAGCTGCCCCTAATAGAGGCCAAAAGCTATAACTTTTGGATCCTCTTGTTGACCACAGACTGAGGTATGGTTGCAGTAGTATGGGTAATATTGAAAACAGACATACTATATTTATTTGACACTTGAAACCAAGGTTTAGCTCAGTTTTTGTTGTTGCAATTAGATAATAGCTACATTTACAGTAACATAATTATAATCTTTGTTTCCTTCCATTTTTGGTTTAATTATTCACTATGATAGAACAACCCAAAAACCCATCAGCAGCTACCACCAAATGACTGAATGTTCTGCTTTTGATTTAAATATTGGGTGCGTTAATTCTACACAAATTGCACACATTTTTAATATATCGGTACCTAGCCAGTTCCAGCCAATCAGAACTAGCAAAAGTTCATTGGCTCATAAAAGATAAGAACCAGAATTCATGTATGTTATAGCGTAATGATAAATAACAATGAAAAATTAACATTACCCTTATGAATGAACAGCAAGAAGCCCCCCCCCCACCCCCGCTTTAAAAATGGTCATTCATTAGATGTCCCGTCAGTGACAATAATGTAATTCATGCTGTTAATTGAACCCAGGTCATGCTATAATGTTTCAAGAGCCAATGCTACATCAACTTAAATGGCCATTCATTTATCTTTCCACACACATTCCTTTTGCTGTACCAGAAAGTGAATTAATTCTATACCAGCCTGACTTAGCTTATTGCAAGGTTGGCTATGGGATGACCGAGGCTCACAGGACTCATCCAAGGTTATCAGTAGAAGATATTAATGCAACAGAAATGTTCTGACATTTAGACAATGTTACACCAGAGATTCCAAAATGAACAAAATGCTCAATATTTATGCATTACTAAGTGAAACTCTGTATGAATACTCAACAAATAAATATGAAGTACTTGACGTTGGTGGTATTAGCTGAAGCTACATTTTTTTCCAAAGATGTCAAGAATCTTCTTTTTCTTATAACAAACTGATGTTTTCCTGTCCACGTCCTGTTTTTGGTAATTTCTTTAAAGTTTTTTCATATTGTTGTCCACTAATGAAGACTGTATGTAAAACCTCCCTCTGTAAAAATGGATGCTTTCTGCTATTTGTTTGGCTGTGCGGTGGAATTCATGATTTTGTTTACATGAAGTAACCATGGAAATCTACAATAAAAGTACAGTTGTTTGGCAACGAACATTATGTAGATGAAGTTATGGGTGGTTTTGTACATCACTGAAGAGTCAAGATGACGCATCTTTTCATAATGGTTGCAACGAGGCCTGTAGGGGCCATCTGGCATACCGGGCATTTTCTTGGTGGGCTGATGGGATTGTGGAGGTCCTTCCGCTCAACAAAATTTATCATGGGAAACCCACCCCTCCCCCCCAGCTCAGCTAACTTTATTGTGGGGGACCCCAAAGTCCAGGGCCCATTTTTAACCCCAGTCCAGCCCTGGTTGCAATTTTGAGGAGTTTAGGACAAATAAATGGAAAATATTAAAGATTTTGAAAAAAACTGTGTTTCATGTTTCATTTAGAGATATTAACATGTGACGCCCGCTCCGTCCGCTCCTCGTGTGTGCCACGCCCCCTAATTACCCACGTGTGATTCCCTGATTGTGCCCAGTCGTGTCATGTTCTTTTCTGATTAGTTCCCTGTATTTAAGTCTCTGTTGTACACTAACCCGTTGTCTGTCATTGATGTTACCCGGTGTTTGTCGACCTGCCCTTAATAAACCCCTGTCTGCCCCCATTTCTGCCTGCCTGCCTGCCTGTTTGTGGATTGCTCGCACTTCCTGAGCGATCTTCCGTCCTGTTCGCCCGTGACAAACACAGGGGCATTGGATAAGGATCTTACACTTCACTTTTACATCGATCTTACAATCTTACTGCTGACTGGGGGGGGGGCTCATAATATGGAAGTAAGTCCGATTTGGATTCAGAACACATAAATAAGGTCATAGCTTTGAATCCACAAGGAAAAACAGTTCTTGCAGACTTATCGTCATTATAAAATTAAAACAGATCCTAAATCAAACAGCTTTATGTAGCTGCATGTGAAAGAAAATTGGCAATTTAGTTCGGAGACAGGATGAGATTGTCTCTTGAAAGTGGACGACTGGATGAATTGCTAAACATTTTGCTGTATCACTGAATTCCGGAGGCCTGTATCTTCATATAATGGGTAGCAGCTTAATCATGCAGTACAGAATGGCCTGCTATTAAAACGAGTGATATAGTGTCTGAAAAGAGAGGAAATTCTTTACGTCTTGAACACACTGAGAACCATTTTGAATGCAAATGTCAGTTAATAGTTTTACAAGTTGAGGGAGGTAGGTTCATATCTTATGTTAACCCTGCATTTCGGTTGGTTCCCACTGGGCCCTCTTGTTTCTCCTGGCAGTCCAAAACATGTGGGTAAGCAAAGCGGCATGTCTAACTGTGTGTATCTATCTGCCTGATGATTGTCTGTCATTCCTTCTATGGTATCCCCTGCCTAATTCTGTGACTCTGTGACCCTGGCGGGGCGACCAATTGAGTATGAATGATTTGAAGATGTATGGATTTCTGTAAACTTTGTGTGCTGCTTATAAACAGCAGCCGGTGGTACTGCAGAACAGTAATTTGTCACTGGGGTCAGTGCTTTATGGAAAACTGGATTTCATCAGAACCTCAAAAACATACACTGAGAAAGATTAACAATTGATATATATATATACAGTATCAGCACCGCACCCCCTCAGATAAGTAAATGATCTTGAAGAGAAAACAATAATGGCCTATTGTATTACTATACCATAGAGTTATTTATTAAAACAAAGTGGGCCTTTGGTGTAATAGTTCATATAAGAGATATCAGTGTAAGAACAATAAATATTATGAAAATGATACTAAATAATTCATAGAGAAAGGTTCACATCATGCGTGGATCCTATTCCGGTATGTACAGAGTATAATGCAGGGGACAATTGTCCATTGTAAGGCAAAAAAAGCAATTCAGAGCAGCCATGCCAGTAAACGAGAACCTGGAGTAAAATCATGCAGGAATTAGGAGCACAAGCAATCAGAACACACACAGAGATAAGGTCAGGCCCACAGCTTCAGAGGCGTGAAGTCAGCGCTGCCTATCACACCACCACCCTCATTGAAAGTTTATTGTTATCTGTGAGACTGGCAGAGACACTGCTGCAGTTGATCCCTTGATTCCCCATAACATGGTGAAGTCATCCGTCGGCGGCCCACTAACAGCCTCGACGTGAGCTCTGCACCCATGGAGCGGGAACAGAATGGGGAGAGTCTGAGCACATTCGAAATGCTCGAAGAACGTGTACATTCATGCCAGAATCACACTACGCCTTTATTTCTGCAAAGCATAGACACTGCTGACAAAATAGCTTGGTATATCCGAATATACATGTCAGAAACAAGGGTGATGGTTACCTTTCCTGGGGACTGGGCTAGAAATGAGATTATGCACATATGAGTCTGTTGGATAGGTTAGTGCCAAAACTGAATGCTCACCGTTTGGTTTCACAACACTCCATTTTTATATATAAAGGGCTTGTGTATGTGTATGTGTGTGTGTGTATTATGTGTATATTACATTGTTGGGACCAAATGTTGCCTTCAGTGTGATAAAAAAAAAACTCTTATTTTATCATTGTGGGGACCATTTTTCAAGATTGTTACTTATGGTTAAGGTTAGGGCTGTGCAGGGGTTAAGGTCATCATGTTGTGATTAGAGTTTTCCCCATAGAAATTAATGGAAAGTCCCCAAAAAGATATAATTACAAGCTTCTGTGTGTGTGTCTGTGTATTTTTCTGCATATAAACATGAAAAAACAATGGGTCATACTTTACTTGAGCTGCCACAAAAAAATTTGAGCTGATGTAGTTCCTGTATGAAATACATGAACCATCTTTCATTACTGATTAACGAACATGGTAGCAGTACATAACTAACATTTAGTTACTGGTTATTAAATGCATTAAGTAACTATTACATTATTTGTGTCCCCTCAAGTAAAGTCATACCAAGAAATGGAAATGAAGATGAATGCTGATAGTGTCAGATTAGTATTTTCTCCAAGCCATCATCACCGCTACCAGATTCTACCATGGTCAACTTTCTGAAGCAATCCTAAACTGACTAGAAATGACAATAAAACAATGAAAACAGAGGTAAAAATAATTTCCACATCACTTCCTGGTGGGAATCCAGTCATACCTATTTTCATTTGAGCAATTAGACCCAAGTGTTCAATAACAAATGACCTTGGGGATTGAATACAGTGAAGAATATTCAGTGGGTTCAGTCGCCACACTGCCCCATCTCAGTGCAGTGTGCACCACTCCCACTGCAAAATATTTCTCACTACTCGAAAGCACGTTGATTTTCTCTTCGATTTGCGACATATAACATAAACACAGCTGGCCGTAATAGAACTACACACATTTATTGGCTGCATCTTAATTATTGCTTTGCCTCAAAGTCAGCTGCCAAAGGCTGTTATGTATACAGAAAAGTCCACATTTCTTGGCAGCTGAAACATCAGTCAAATCCAGAATCAGAAAATGGTCTGGCACCAGGGGAAATATGTTGATGTATAGGGCTTTAGATGGATGCTAAGAAAATACGACAGGCAAAGCACATCTGTCGAAGTGTAAAACACCGCAGCTCGTACCAATGAGACGACTGTGAAATCCAGGACATGGCCAGCAGGATCAGTGCGAAAAGGCTTTTCATTTAATGGCGTACAGTACATGGCAGGGGAGGGAGAGAGAGCGATGAAAAGAGAAAGGGATCAAAAAAAGCATGGGTGATGTTATGGTGTTTCAAAGTGAAAACTGGATTGTAAATGTACGCAATATAAATGTAATGAAAGATTCATCCATTTGTACATTTTCTCTAACTGTGTGTAAAGTGTAGGGTCATAATGAGTTGGGAACCTATCCCAACAAACACTAGCAGAGAGAACAGGGTATATGAAGTGCCAGTCTGTTACAGGTATGTCCTGTGCTGATCCAGGGCAGGGTTGAGATAAATTTGTGGCCAATGCCAGGGCAGTCTGAGAGAGGAAGCCAGTCTATAGCAGCACATAAACATTATGGGTAATTTAGGGACACCGTGTCATCAAAATGATCTTCGGAATGCAGGAAGAGATGAGAGTATCCAGGGAAAAGCCATTCAAACATAGACAGAACATGGAAGCGCCACAAACAGACCAGGAATCCAACCCCCAGACATGGAGGCGTGAGGCCACTACCAGTTGCTCACAGAACCACCATGTTTCCACGATATTTTTATATTTAAGTTATTGAAACGTTTTTGCAGTGGCTACAGTATATATATATTAAGGTGTACTGACATTCACAATAGGACACCGATAACTGGGAAAAGATCGCCTGCATTTTTTAAAGCTTTTGCAGGGCTCAGGGCACAATACCAGTAAAGCAATTAGAGCCTGATGTTTATCTGTTCACTAAACTGCAGA
Source organism: Brienomyrus brachyistius (assembly GCF_023856365.1). Taxonomy (NCBI): domain Eukaryota; kingdom Metazoa; phylum Chordata; class Actinopteri; order Osteoglossiformes; family Mormyridae; genus Brienomyrus; species Brienomyrus brachyistius. The sequence continues at coordinate 27,693,603 of NC_064534.1, forward strand.
AGAAACTCAGCATGATATGACAGGCTTTATTAACAAAGCAAAGAAATATCAAACTTTCCAGGCCCTCTCCATACAGATTTTGCTACATGTCTGTGTGCCCATTAAATTATTCATCCTTTCATGCTTTCATTCTCCATAAATACTTATCCAACGCAGGGCCATGGTCAGCCTGAAGTTTTTCCTGGGAAGCTTATGGCATGAGACAGTGACACCCTGGATGGGATGCCAGTCTACCAGAGGGCACAAAATCACACAGAAATGGGTTTATTAATGCTTGATACTTAAAAATGACAGCCACCATTTTTTACTGCATTTCCATTGCTCTTTCATTATCCGTGCTTGGGTATGTCCATATTTAGCTTACTATTTTACAGAAGTGACAGACAAAAAAACCTGATAAAAAACTGAAGCTATAATAATTGAAACAAAAAAAAGTACCATAACCAATTACAACTATATTTGAAATGCAATATTCTTTTGTCATAAGCAACCAACAGCACAATTCATATTGCTGGGTGCTTTATAACAGCAAATCAAACGAAGTTGGTATTTGGGCAAGACCCCTAACCCCCAATATCTCCAAGGACTGACTGATCCTGTTTTCTCAATTCTGTGTAACTTTGGAAAGACGTGTCTGCCGGGAAATGTTATATGTTAAGAAATGACCATTGGCTTGCAGATGGCAGGTACTACCAGTGGTCATCACTCTTAGTCTTTACAACACAACACGATATGCCTGGTGTGGAGAGGGGGGGGAAAGCCCATATTTGTACAAATGCCTTTATTTCAGAGACTTTATTTACTCGATCCAAATTACACTTACCCAGTATTTACTCTGACCTGTTCAACCCAACATTTTGTATAAAACCCAACGCACAATGCTGGCATTCTCTTACTGGATGAAACATGTGCTCTGTATAAACATGAGAGTGGGGGCTGGGGGCACGAAGACAGGAGTTCCATCCAGCAATCAGTCAGATAGTCGCTCTCCCTTGTTGTCCTGGAATAAACGGAAAGCTGGTGGATTGTCGTCAGAGGCGCACACACTTTGTTTATGCATCCATTAATCATAAGCGGAAAAGGAAACTCGGACGAGGGAACAGTACCATGGTTTCTCTCTGCGATGGGCATTTTGGAAATACTTCCGGGAGACCAAATGGAATGAAGCACTGATGAGTGTCCCTGCAGAATGTTATTACATCATGTATACTATGACTTTCGAAGAACTAAAAATCAAGACTAATTAAATTCTATGAGTTGTTTGGGTGCTAGCATTCTGCTTTCTGTGGTCTGAAAAATAACTTACAAAACAACTTTGGCAGTAAGGTGCCTCACACCTTACTCAAGGGCTCAAATCCCACCCATATTGTGCATGTGTAGAGTAGATATTCTCCTTTTGTCAGAGGGGTTGCCTGTAGGCACTCTGGTTTCCACCAGTAGTCCAGAAGCACATGACTCGGTAAGTCAGAGCTGGGTAAATCAAGTCCTGAGTGAAAAAGTCCAACCAACCAGTTGAGTATAAAGAGTCACAGTCACAAAGTACTAAACTGGCTGGTTGAAATAAAATCTTGGCCTAGACTTTTACTCTTGACCTGAACTACCCACCTCTGGGGTAAGCTGGCACCTTTAAATTCTCCCTAGTGTATGTATAGTATGCAGTTTATGATTGGCCGGCATTCCATCCATGGTGCCCCTCGCCTACATGGTGGTACCATTACAGTCCTACAACTGTGTGGCTTTTCGGTGGACAGTATTGATTTGCCCAATCCGGTGATGGTGACGTGAATGGCTATGTAATGAGGCCAACCAGCTTTGCTTGGGGTTCAACCCTTTGCTGAGCAAGACATTGGGTAATTCATGTGACTCATACAAACATTCCTTTAGTTTATTTAGTTTACCTTTAGTTCACCTTTAGTGTTTTGGGGTCCTGTTTCTAATCCACCTTAGTTGTGTTTTCTGGTCACCAGTTAAATGGAGCAGGTTCTTGTTTCCTGGTTCCTGTTTGGATTCCTAGGTTCTGTTCTCTGGTAAGTTCCCAATCCTTGGATGGCATTCTGGTTCCTGTGTCCAGGCTGGCTTTATTTCCCTTATCCCCTGGACTCCATTGCTTGTGCGTCCTCCCTTGCACATCACATTCTGAAGTCATTGGTCTCATTAGCAGCCTAGATGCCTGTTGGTTACTTGTATCCCCCAACATCTGCTACTAATGGACTCAGGGAGTATCAGACAGACGGTATGCAGGACGGCCCACTTCAGGGTGATATCTGTTTGTTCTGAGTTCTCTGTTGGCCATCCATGTGTACAAAACGGGTTGCACAAAGAACCTGGCGTGGAGCTACCCAAAACAACGTACTTCCAATTTCAGTGAAATAGTCACCTCTTTAAAAAAGATCAGATATTGACATGTAGTAGAACTAACTGTTCTGCTCAATAACAGCAAAAGGAAACTCATGCAACTCAACTCATTCTCAAAATCCAGCCATTCCAATACAAACCCAGGAACACTTGAGGGGTCACTCATAACTTAGTAACTCAGTTACTACTCAAGTACAAATCATAAACCAATATACCCTAGTATATACCCAATATACCCATAATTGCATGAAATACATAAACCGTTATGATTGATTAATGATCGACGAACATGAGATCAGTACATAACTAACACTTAGTTTCTGGTTAATTAATAAATTAAGTAGGAGTGTACTACTGCATGATTTGTGCTCCCTTGAGTAAAGTGTTACCAAAACCCATGTTGGTGTGCAAACACTGTGTCTTTTTTTAGCGCATTTCCCTGCGGGCCATCGCTACGCCCTGATCGCAGCACGTAAAAGCAGTTCAGATTGAGAAAGGAAATGCAAAATGCCCACCACTGCTGGAAGAGACAGACATTTTACACCAATTTCCTTAAATAACCAACTGTGAAAAATGGTTGTCAGTCAGTTTGCCGAATAAACGCTGCACAAGTACATAATGACGATAATCACTGTAGCAATCAGTCTGTCCATCTCAGGACAAAAGGAAGAGGCTTCTGTAAACAAGACGGGAGATACCCGTGGGTCAAGTGCTGCCATGCTGATCAGAGGAACCCACCAGGAACATTCCGAGACAGCAGGTCACATCATCCGTGTATTTGTAACACTGTGTGAAAAGACCAACAGGTCAAGCTCCTATACGCAGCCAGTGCCAGCACTTTCATGTTGCAGCTTAAGGAATGTAGAAGCCCTTCTTCTCAACCACCCCCAACACAGACAGTGTGAACATTTAAAGAAACAGCCCTTTCCTTTAGTCCAGATTTGTTTTCTGTCATCATCTGTTTAGGGAGGACCGACTCAGGGAAAGCTTGGACAGCAGGATCTGAATTCTCTTTGGCTCTTCAAACATAGTCGCTGCCCCGCTGATCCATGAGTGCGGCTTGCAGCTTCGCTCGAAAGTGATTAAACTGCCATTCCATGGCTCGTGGTTACGGACGCCGCACTGAGCAGGACAGATACCCGCGGAAAAATGTCAGGGGGCTGGAGATCCGTTTAGTCTGAGGCTCCGTTTGTGTAAACCTCAGCTCGCTCATGTTTTCAATCAGCTGTCTGAAAAAGAAACAGCTATGAATTGTGGGTATCTCAGACTCTGTATACGGTACTGTCCTTAAATGAAGTGTATATCTTCATATTAGCATTAACAAATATCGCCCCCATTTATTTAATCCTTGCTGTGTAACTGCAGTCATATGACTGCAATAAGATTACTATCCATGTGTAGATTTAGAAGAAAACTCAAGATTATTGTTACCATCTGAACTAGTTGGATTTGATACTACAGATTTCAACAATGCTACAGGTCATTTGTGAGTTCATATTGGGTCCGAGAGATGTTTATAAACATCATAAATTAATCTTTATTTTATTTTTGTTAGTTATGCACTACTCCATCTTAGCAACGCCCATGCACCAACCCAATCAAGTTATCAATTAACCAGTTCAGGGTCAAAGCTTGTATAGATTGTATTGAGTTATACCCACTAGTGTTCTCAAAAGTATTCATTCTATCATGTATAAAATTGTTTCAGCACTCATTTTCCATGAAATTATAATATCTACAGCCTGCAGTTCACGTTCGCTCTGACCACTGAGGCTCATCGGTTGCCAAAGCATGTCTCTAGACCTGAGTGCAGTCTCACACACAGGGTTCAGACAGATAAGAACTTTCACCACTGCACTTAATCCCTAAAAGGTTATACCACCGCACAATACTCAAAAGAGGGTGCACACAAATTTAGCTAAACATTTAAACATTTAAAGGACGACATGCAACACAATAAGAAGAGTCTGGACAGATCAGTATTATTTATGAAATATTAATATGTATGAGCCTGTTGCTGTCTATGGATTAAAACATTTTTATAGTCAGTTAAATATTTACATATTAAGACAATGGACCGCAGTTATTTTTACCTGTGGGTCGTGTTCGACTCCATACCATCTTGTAAGGTCATTGTGAGGTTGATTAGTGCTGATCATTCAGACACAAACTTTTAGAGACATGCAATTGTTAGAAGTGTTTGTGCTTTGAAACACAAGGTAAAGAAGGCAGGTAAAAGTACTATGTATCTGTTCTATTATGCATTGTAATAATAATACGAAGTAACATGAAAATTTCAAGTGTTTGTTTACTGCTCATGAATTTCTATGAATGCGACCACAGCACAATTACAATAGCCTTATTATGCTTTGAATGACAATGCAATATGAAGGTTTTGTTAGACATGGTGACGAGCTTACAAAAAGTTGCAAAGTATTTATTGCAAACAAAGTTGCAATTGAAAAGAATTATATATTGCGTTACATTATACATTGTGTTGAGTATTGAAAATGGTATCATATGCAAAATTAAAAATTTTGGTATCCTGACAAGAGTAACAAACACTTTCGGCATAAACTTTACATACATATACGTGAGCTTACGTGGGCTGAAGACCAGGGGCTGCAACTAGCCTTGTTCACAAAAATTTTAACCCCCCACCTTGACAACGTTGACTGTCACCATCCCCTGTGAATCCCCCTCCCACCCCCAGTCAGGCAACTTTCACCATCACCTACCCCCCTGTCCCAGTCAACCTCTACACATCATAGATAATAGTAAGGGGCCTTTGACAACTGAAATAACCAAGAGTCCTCTCAACATATTAATGTGCCTCTTGATTTTACACAATTTTGGTAATTTGTTGATATTCAAAGTGCAGGATCTCAGTGCTCCACAGATTATTCCTGAGGCTTGGAGTGTCAGCATTAACTAATGCTGAGTCAGATATTATAGCCGCATACTATGTTATTCCATACAGTGGAGCTGTTATGTTAGTCTTCTGGCACCATGAGTAGGACCTCTCTCTTTGATCTTACCCGTGTTCCTTCCTTCCAGATCACTTGCTTTCCTCTCTGCTTTTTTGCAAGAGTTGCAAGTGCTTAATTAAAAAAAAACATTTCAACATACAAGGTATTGCATGACGGTGAGTTGCAGTTACACAGTAAAGGACTTCATTGACAAAAAAAACAGCTCTTGAAGATCTGTAGTCTTTAAGTCGGCACCTGACAGCCTGTCTTCTCACATAAATATAAAATGGAAACCTGGTGGATGGTGAATATGGCCTACTGTTCGTTTTCAACATGTTGCGAAACGTTAAATCGGGGGGGAAAGTCTGTGAGTGGCTCAAGGTGATAAGAGCCAGTTAGTCATCCGTGAAGCAGCTGAGGGCTCTACCACAGAGTCCCGAGAACAACAGGTGTTATGATGCGCTGGTCCGATCGTCCCGTGTGCCACGCCCCCCTCGCAACCTCGTGTTTGTTCCCGATTGTGATCACCTGTCGCCTGTTATTCTCGACTTGCCCTGTGTATGTCAGTCCGCGTCTTAGTCAGCTCCCCAGATCTGTCACTGAAGTTAGTATTGCGTTGTTTGCCCGGTCCCTTCAATAAACCCTCGCGTCTGGATCTTCACCTGTCTGCCTCGTCCTAACCCGCTGCCTGCCTGCCCGACGGACTGCGAACGTTACAACAAGAGCCTTCGCTCCACTGCTCTTTTCTGCACAACACTGGCTTTGTCGATCACTCGTAAATTTGTGCAATTGCTGGCACAAATTAGCTTGCACGAATGATTGATTCTTTGTACATTCCTGAAACAATATCAAGGAACGGAGGCGTCTTTGTGCTGTAAACTATAAAAGATGGCAGGAGATTACAATGGAGTTTGAAATGCAAGCCGACCATTTCAATAGAGCTCAGCTTGGCTGCCAGTGCTCCTTCACTCACATCAGTGTCACTCTAAAGAGACTCACATGAAATGGTCATGGGGGGAAATCAATGTATGATAACATGTAAGCCTTAGGGGACCTATTATTTGGCTATGGGCTCCCCCTGTATATAAAAAATAACTATTAATGATAGAGACACATCTCTAGGGGGGATATAGGGCATTGTCCTTATTCTGGTCACCAACTCCATTTTGTTTTAAATGGCTGCAAAATTCCTATTAGTTTACTTTACAATTTTAAGCTCCAATTTGCACATAAAGTACAAATTCATGGAATTACATTCAGGTTCTTGGTAGTTAAACTGAAAGTGGCATTCGATGATTTGTTTCATTATCTGCTGTCCAGTTACATTGGAAGTCCATCCATCCATCTTCCATATTGCTTATCCAGTACAGAGCTGCGGTTAACCTGGAGTCTATCCCAAACAGCATAGGGCGTAAGACAGGACAGGGCTCTGCACAGGATGGCAATGTCTCACAGGGCACACAGAAACTCACTAGCAGCTATTCAGAAACCTAAACCACATGTCTTGGTACAGTACAAGGAAACCAGAGTAGACAGAGGAGACCCATGGAAACTCACGGAAAAGATGGAAACTGGTCGCACATAAGGCCAGGGGTGCGATTCGAACCCCCACCCCTAGAAGTGCAAGAACACGGCGCTGCCACCGGTTGCAGGAGAATTATCCTCAACATTTGTTCAGAGTCCACAGCCCACCCAAAAGTAAGCACCCTCAAGGTAAAAACAGTATGTAAACACATTTTTAAATTCTCATCTGTGATGTATAAACTGAAGGTATCGTCATACAGGCTACAGACACAAAAAGTAGAGTGGGGTTTCCGCATCTAAGCTGAATTGCCACATTTTCCTTAATAGTTTCTGAACTAACATAAATGAGGCTGACATAAAAATAACTGAAATATGTAATAGATATTATGTAATGAAATCATATTATGCACATTTGCAAACAAATACATAAATATAAAAGTATGGTGCTGAAATGTATTACTACATATGCTGTTTTACAAGTGGGAGGGGTGTAATAGTGCAGGATAAACACTGTAGTTCTGAGGATATTATTTCTACTGTCTTTGCTGCATCCTTTACAGACCCCATCTGCTGGACTAATGTGATAATAGTAGTATTAGAATGGCATGTAAACAATAAACTAATGAAGGAACGAATCCTCATTTAAAACTTTTTTTTTTCTGTGTCATGAAAAGACAATAAATATACTGCCTGCAGCAGCATTTTACAAACAGGTAAGTGGATATCATAGTAATTGCGGAAGGCAAGACATTCAATCAAGACAAGACCAAAAACACCATTGGAAACTGGACATAAATAATAGTCTAGAGCTTTGGGAGATATAGGATGAAGCACTGAATTAGTTAAACATTTGTTTTTTTTTTCCACCAGAGACATTGCTGAATTTACTAAAAAAGAACAATTTAACTGTGATTTTGGAGAACTGCATCTGGATATGATCTAAACTTAATTTGCAAGAGGAATCTTCTCTTCAAAGTGAGGTTTTCGCTCTCTGATTGGAGATCATGCGGGGTTTTCCTTGCTGAGTAGAATTGTCATTTGGAACATAAAGAGCGAACCCAAAGTCATCCTCATTTTCGGTGCATCAACATTGTGCTTGTTTCATGCAAGCAGCTGTATTTACATCCCATAAACTCCCAAACCATATAACCCAATTTCCCCTTTCATAGCTCAAAGGAGGTATTTTTTTATACAAACTTACAGATGAGACTGTTATGCATAGTAGACAGAGGGTTTAATTACAAAGGAGCAATTAAAGTTAAACTCATATATGGTTTTCCTAACTTATTTGGGAAGTTTGTAGAGTAAACCTTCATTGCAATGCTTTTTGCATTTGAATTATCTTCATTTCTTTCACATAAACAGCATGCATTGGGTTTCTATTGATTAATCTTGTCAGTTGTAAACGATTAAATATAAAATATAAATCAGTATTCACCCTCTATAATTCCTCTGCTTGCTGACAAGATTTATTATGTTAACATAGTTGAATACCAGCAAAGGACAATTTATTGAGATCTGAAAAGAAACAAAAGATGGAAAACAAACAGCATTACTCCTGGCAACAAAACATGAAATGTAAAATAATTTTTTTGGCCTATGAAGGCAATAATATTTAACAATACACACATGCTTTCTGATATTCAGTATGTACATGTGCCTGTATGCACGCGGTTGCATAATACCCCACAATCACGTTTTATTGTTTGGGATGCAATGTCAAACACAGTTTTTTAATTTTATTGTAGCAAACAAAAAAATCCTTGATTATCCCCCCCCCACACACACACATTTATATATATATACAGTATAAAGGGTAATTGCAGCACGTTAATTTTAAGGCAAAAATTTGGTTATAAAGGTTATAAAAGTGCGATTTCTTTGATCGAGTCAACACACCTACATTAATGTGTTTGCCATATTTACACTACATGGTACGTTGTATTCACTATATGTCAAGGCTGGGCATAACCCTACTTTTCAAAATCTGACTATATTGCATATAAAATACGAAATACATTAAATATATATATTAAAGTGCTGTATATGCCTCCGTTCCCAAACCTCTCCCCAGAGGCACCCTCAGCTCATTTAATTAATTTACCTAATTAGCTAAATCACTTCAGAAGGTCTTCATTAGCCAAACACGGTATGGTAGTGGTGATACCAAGAAAGACAAAGGTATACTGGGAGGTGACAGAGCATACTGGGGTTCTGAAATAGCTAAGTTGACATGCTTAACGGGCAAAAAAACTACTGTGGTCAATGGAGGCCACTAAATATATTGGGGCAGCACAATGACTTCGACTGGGGATTAGAATCCCACCCCTGTTTTGCCAGTGAGGAATAAGCTTTGCTAATCTTCCATGTTAAGCAGGTTCCCTTCAGCTACTTTCATTCCCTTTCACAGTCCAAAGACATGCAGTGTCGCTGAACTGCCCACAGTGAGTATGCTGTTTTGAACTGGCATCCCGTCCAGGATGTTCCCCTGCCTTATAACCCTGTACTTCCTTGTGATAGACTCCAGGTTCTCCATGACCCTGGACTGGAAAATGGTTAGGAAGATGGATGGATAGGGAAACTATTAGGGCTCCCACACAGGTGTGGTTCAGGCATTAATTAAGGAAATAACTTCCCAGAAAGTTTGGGGATATGTATAAAATTGCTGCCTGTATGTGTATAGAAATGCTGTCCATAATTACTGCTAGTGTAGCTGCAAAGGGTAACTTAAAGGGTGACTTTAACAAGGGGGTAATTATTCTCTGCTCTTGGCAAACACTAAAGAAAGCTCAATATTTTCATAAGCAGTCGTATCCAAAGTGGCGGCAGCCTGGAAATATTATTATTTAGAGACACTGTCAAGGGCAGTGGTAGGCAGAAGTGCATAGTCCAGCTCCAGGACAGTGCTGGAGACTGGCGAGCCATGGCAGATTAACTGGTTGCGTGAGCAGTCAGCTGAGAACAGCACGACATCATTGTCGGGTTTCATTCCCTAAGAAAGAAAGCTTAATACTATTTAATGGTACTGAGTGATTATCTCACCACATTGGAGATTTTTTTTTCCTTTCATTGCTTGGAGGGATGTCTTTTAGGATGACCACAGAGCATGTGTGGTCGCCCATCGGTTTGTTAAGCATGACGCTGATGTTATCCATATGCCCGGCCTTCTCAGTTAAGAACGGTGCCACATCTTCTCTGCAAAATTCCAGATGCTAGCAGACTGCAGAGGCTGCATAAGGCATATGGCGATTCCTATCTTTCATGCTTGTACTAGACCAATAAGGGACATTAACATTCTAAAGTAAATCACGTATGGAAAGAGATCATGTGGTGTTCCTCTGTCTGGTCAGCTATCTGATGCCCTGTATCTGCTCTTTGATACTTGTATACACAGACCAAGCCAACATGCATCCATGCATTCATTTTCCATAAAACATATCCAGCACAGTCATGGTGAACCTGCATTCTATTCCAGGAATCACAGGGGACCAAGCGAGGGAAAACCTTGGATTGGATGCCGGTCTATTGCAGGGGACTTTGTCATACATATAGTCCATGTATTCATATTTTTTGTGTGGACTCTCCATTCATTTCTATGGGTATAATCCTAATCCCAACAACCTTAACCCCTACCCAGCCCTAACCTTAACCATAAGTAACCAAATAAAATACAAGATTCCTAGGTTTTTGACTGCAGTCAAAAACAGTTGTTTCCCAGGAAACTGCCCTTGTGGGGACCAAAAAAAAAAAGGTTCCCATAATGTTAATTTCATTGTGATTTTACACATTGATTTTACATATTGCCGACATGAACTGCATAAAGTTAAAAAAAATGGTATAGCACTTTGTTATTGAGGATTCACTGTCTTCAGGATGTATAATTTATTTATTATTATTTTTATAATTCTATAGTTTTCTTGGTAAAATAGGTCCTTAAATCAGAGCATTAATTATGAGCAGATCCTAATGACTGCACATTGAATTATAATGGGTGAGTTTGATGCTTTAGATATGGCTTCATTATAGATAACGCTGAGGCAGACAGGCCATATGGTGGTCCCAAAATGGGAGGGGGCCGCACTGTCTGGGCGTGGGGGGTGGGGGCTGTCTGGGGGCTTCTTTAATGGAATCCTCAGCTTCTCGCAGTAGATGAGCGAATGCCTGCATATCTTTACCTTGGCTGCCAGCAAGAGCAAACACCCATATTATACACATAGCTCATGCTACCCCAGCTTCTAACTGATGACTGTAGGCGGCTCTGCTTTACTTTCTGAATCACTAACGGCTAATTTGCTACTGGAAAGTGACGATGTCCTGATATGCCAGGATCATTAAAAAAAGAACTACCACTACAGCCATCTTATTTCCTTAACAATTACTGGTTAATAACATACTCATTCTTCAGTGTACCACCTATATATGCTACAATATTCCAATACAATCCAGAATAGGGAAAAATGTATTCATCCAAATGGGATAATTACGTTTGTATTCCATCCTGCTCTCCATGAGACACACTTCAGGTGTGACCAAGCTTGGAGGTCATAGCACAGTGTCACATAGTGTACAGCACCCCTTACTCAAGGGTCCAATGTGAACATCATTCTGCTAGTCACGGGATTTGAACTGGTTACCTTCCGATCACGTGTGAGTTCTAATCTATTGAGTCACACATTGCGCCAGCACAAGAAACTAATGAGAAGAACTGTTACTCGTGTTTCTGACATATATACTGTATGAATATGAGAGATTGGTTGGCTTCATATTCACATATGAACCAAATGAGTTTGCAGTAAACTGTGTTTAATTTAGCAGCACAATATTTGTGAATTTGGGAATTTAAAAGCGGGCAGCTGGTGGGAAGGAAAATAAGAAGATAAACATGTCTAAATATATCAAATGTGCACGTCCTGACACAAACAAATAAAACTGCTTATTCGTGTCAACATAAGGCTCGTTGTTTGAGACTCCAGGGGCCATTTCAGCTATGAAATGAGTCACATTTAACTTGTATGAAAATATACAGCCATGCATGGGTGTTTCTGGTGGGGTGTACGTGGTCATGTGATGTAAGTGCCCGCGTGATCCTCAAAGGCAGTCAGGTGACAGGCCAGTCAGGTCTGCAGCATAAGGCTCTCTGTTGTCTCCTACCTCAGGAAAAGGAGGAAGACCGGGCCCGACGGAGCCCCCCGTGACTCCTTCACCCCACACATCCAAACAGCGAACGGACACATGCCAACGGAGAATCCGCCATGGGACCCGCTTGCCGTCAGGCTGCTTGTTTCCGCCGGCACTGGCAGGACGCCCCCTGGAAGAGTGGCAAAAGAATAACAGTGAAAAGATACAATGGAAAGGAAAAATGGCACAGAGCCAACACTCAGAGGTCTCACTTGGGTGGCTTCTACTGGAGTCCGGTGGGGAGTCTCAGGGGGCGAGTTCTGCAGGCAGCAGGGAAGAGGGGCAGCCTGTAGTTAAAGCACATGTTACTGTGTGGGACCATCTGCATTGGGGAGGAGAGGAAGTCATGGAGCTCCTTCCACAGCACACTGAGGTGCAGGAAAATAACTTGAAGGCTGATTTATTGTTTCATACATATGAATATTATTCGAATACTTAAATATAGCTTTCCTCAGATGGCAATTCATAAGGACATATATGGTTTAACATGACACAAAGGAGAGGAACAGCCATCCACTTAATATTATGGTAACACTTTCTACGAAGGCCATGTCTAGAAGAATGTATGAACACAATAACAGATTATACTGTATTCATAAATCATTATAAACATGAATATAAATATTTATAAAAGGCATAGCACATTACAGCCATGTTTATTACGCATTATGAATGGTTTATGAAGTTCTCATCTATAATGCACTTATAAATACCTCCATAATGCAGTATCAAACATCCTTAATTCTTACACTTACCATTGTAATGCATTATGAAGGTATCTATATTGCATTATGGATGAGAGCTTCATTGGGGTTTACTAAGTAATATAATCAACACTATAATGCCTTATGACTGTCAGTAGAAGATGCTGTAATGTTTTATTAATTCTTATGCCAACCATTATAATGTAACATGAAGGTATCTATAACATTATAGATGACAGCTTTAAGTAAAGTGTTAACAAAATCATTATAAATATATAAGCACTATAAATAAATATATACTGCTTTTCCTAGCAAGAAATAAAAGATGTCATAGAGGCAAAGAAACAGATATGCTGGACAGCCTTCACTCTTATTCCCATTGCAGTTAAACCGGCTCGCCAAGGCTCACATCGACTGCACAAGCCTCAGTCACTCGTGCTGTGCAGCTTAGGTTACATCGGCTGCCTGGACCACACCGTGGGTTTGCTGTGGCCAGGAGGACTTTGCTGTGTTTGACAGCCAGCAGGGTAAATGAGTGGTGCCCTGTCTCACTATTATCTGGTTAGCTGCACCTTTGGGCGCCCACCGGTCCTCATCCTCTCATGGAGAAGGCTGACATGAGATGGTGCCAGGGCCTGTTTGGATAATGAGGCGGAGCGTTTCTGTCAAACATGACGTTTTTCAAGGCACGAGCACAGCATGTGGTAGAGAGCTTAGGGCACTAGCTGTGCTTCCCAGATGTGAACTTTGAATAAACAAACAGCCCACCCCTCCCCATTCATACATGTCTATCAAACACCCCTACCTCGAATCATTAAAGGCAGTTTGTGCTTATGTCAACGCCTGGATTAATTTACACGGGCAGCTGGGGTCAGTAACCTGCCCGCGGGGTATGCCAGTAATGATTGACCTCGGATCGAAGCCCACCGCACCTAGTTATAAACAGCATAAATTATGTTGTGTACGGGATACTGCTAAATAATGAGATCATATTGTTCATCTTACCAATCAAAATAATGGGGAAGTTAACAAGGAAAATGAATACAGGAAAAAATAAGTCACCTAATCAGAGCCTTTGTTTTAAGGCTGCCTTGGACACAGATCTGAAGTTGCCTTGTCTCTCTGCTGAAAATGGCTCAGTTTTGTGTAACATGCGAAACAAAGGAATTTAAGGGACCTGGTTTGTTTGTGGAAAGTGACTAAAACAGGGCTGACTGTATATCTGACACTGTAAACATGACTTACAGTGGAGTCATTCACCAGTTATCAGAGCAGCAGTGTATTTCTGTAACTGTAGAATATATACTACAACTGTTTTTACACAGTGCTTGCTATATTCCATGTTTTGCACCGCAGTACTAGGCGTTAATTTAGTCTAGGCTGTAGCATTTATGGCTAGCAGAATTTAGGTAATACTTTTCATTAGCAAATGGAGAAATTAAACTTTGAAACCAACTGTGAATGGGATTACTGACCTCTGCCAATCACAGCCTACTTTAGCCCTATGGGAACAGCAAAAGTGACTCTTTGTACTTTAAACCTATCAGTAAATGACGGCATAGTACTGTAAGTCCAACCCACAGGTGCTTTTGAAGCCTGGTTTAGATGACAGAACCATTAAACTAGCTAATGTCATCCCTACAGCAGCCGTAGGCTTCTTTGTAGACAAGAGTCAGCACAACAATTATCCCAGAATGATAGTCAATGAGGTGCTACTACAAAAATGAAAAGGCCTTTGTGCATTTATCTGGAATCTCTGTACATTCTGTAAATCCCCCAGCTGTGGCTGGATAAAAGAAAGCCAGCAATTATCCGCCAAGTCAACCTCAGCTTTGTAGGGATGGCCATGTAGCGGAGAGGCCACACTGTTGAATCAAGTGCATGTAGATTAATGACCAACCTGATAGAGGTGGGGCCCTTTTATGCTGGAAATCCAGAGATTTTCAACACTGTCTGCTAGTGGGGGAAAAATTAAATGGGGCTAAGCTGAGCTTGAAGGGAACCATGCTGTAGCATCCTTACAGAGGGCCCTGTTCCTCTCCAAGCCCTAACGCCAGCTGTAAATAGATCAAAGGGAGAGTAAAACAGCAAGAGCTGGAAATTACTTCGCAATTGAGTGTCTGTTGAGCTATGAAAGGACATAAGTTTATGTGACATGTTACTGTGCAGCTTAGCCTTGCCAAGTGAGTGGCTGCTTCACGCGTGTGATTACGTGAGTGTGCATGCGTGCAGGGTACATTTTGGTTTTCAACTATTAATTGCATTATTTGTAATCTTTTTGTATTGAATGTCAGTTTACTTTAAGTTTACTTTCTATATCTTGTCTTTTATCTGTTGTTGCAGGATCATATCCTTTTACCTTTTACCCATTCCACATGATGTGATATGCCATAAAAGAAAGTGGTACAGTAACTGTTGTAACCTTACAGGTGCCTTTTCTGTGTTCTACACCAGAACCCGAACATACATCACTTCAATGATAATTATGCAGGGTTCTTGTTATATTCAAAATATTCTCTGACACTACAGTCTCTTTCATGACTTCACAAAGGAAAAAATATTTGTTTTCTTTCTTTCTTTGTTGTTTTCTTTCTATTCTGTGACCCTGACCAGGATAAGCACTTAGCATATGGTCTGCAGACATGAACTACATACTAATAGTCAGGGTAGGATTCAAACCCTGAACCTTGGGGGTCATTATAATTACCATCATCATTATTATACCTACTTATAAACAGAGACATCAAAAAGTATCTTGTGAAATATTTGCTCAACAAATGTAACAAATACAAAATACTGGTGTGAGAAAATGTTTTTAATTAAAATGCAGGTGATTTGCCATTTGAAAATACAAAAATTCATGTAAAACAGTAACGAAACAGCCTTAGTGTTGTGTATTTACAAAATATACAGCTTGCCCTAACTTTAAATGAAACAATCATTTTGTGATTTACGAATGTGCGCAAATTCAAGGAAGAAACAGGTTTTTAGATATACGCTCAAAGGAACCATACGTATACTATGCAACCAGTCGCTTCCTCCTTTTACACAGGCTCAATACCTGCGTTTTGCTGATAGAAATATATTTTGTCATTAGGAACCAAAGTCGCTAATGATGGCTGCCATATATGAGAAACCACAAGGTGCCACTACCACTATCGATATGAATTACTGTAGAAGCACTGCAGTTTACTGAGTGCTCTACTTTACTGTCCTATAATGACATTCAGTGAGCAATATCTGATAGTATTTTTCACTTCATACTTTACTTTAACGCACTTTGCACCCAAGAGGCTTCTTTCCTTGGACTACTGGTCATGGGAAAACGAAGTTCACAACTATCAAGACAGACCTAACAGGCATATTGTGACAGCCAAGAACTGCATTTCGAGGGGGAGGGGCAATGTTCAATAGGAGGGGCAATCAGATACCTTTGCCGTAGTCCTAAGCCTAACACTCGCTATAAACCCCTCCCACCGCTCATGATAAACCCCTCCCATTTGACACTGCCCCTCCCACTCGACACTTGGGACAGGACGTGTCACGTGATTTACTTCTAACATCTAGCCAAAGATGGTGATAGGACACAGTAAAATGTCTGTAAACCTGGTGATGAAGGTTCTTAAAATGAACATAAATAAATAAAATGACATATAAAATGAAGTATGTATTAAGGATTGTTTTAAATATATAAAATACAACCTCTCAAAGTATTTGTTACAAATTACATCTGATTTTTTTTCTGTCCAGCAAAATACAGATTACTAAATATTATGTCTGCTTATAAGCTACATTGCCACACTGTTTAACTGCTATATTTATTATATCTGTATCTTAAATATATTCGCTAAATCTGATGAACTAGTTCAAGATTGCTCACACAGTGATATATGACTATGTAATTATCCAGTAACTAACATATTAAGATCAAAAGCAGAGCAGTGACATCTTATTTTACTGCTGCAGGTATATAATTCCTGTTTCATGGGTGGCACCCTGGCTCAGTTAGCAGGGTTGCTGCCTCCCAGCTCCAGGATTCGGGCTTTGAATCCTTCCTACACTCTGAGTTTAACCATTAACATACCAAGAGAGTGTGAGGGATGCATACAGGCTTTTCCTCCTATCCGTCCAGTGTACTGGCAGGCAACCCTGTTGGCTAGTGTTTACAGTAGGTCACTGGATGGTCCCCTAGATATAACTGTCCCAGACCAAAGTAATTGATCTGACATGTAAGCCTCATAGGTGGAGCGAATCATGTGCTGCACTTACACGCAATGCCATAGTTGGCCTTCCCTCTGGTTGGCGCAACCTGTCCACCTACTGGCAGCATCTTCTTTTATTGGAAAAAAATGAGCCAAATGCAGAGAGAAGGGCCCCAGTATTGCTGGAGGAGTCTGACGCCTACCGCTGCCCCCACGCCTTCCCAAAAATACACACCTCGCAAGGGGAAGGCTATGCAGAAATGCACAGATGTGGACATTCACACAGAAAGAGTGTCAGACTGCTTTCAAAACCCACTGAAAAATACCCACACGTAACAAACGGCAGCGGACCATTCAGAGCCAGAAGAGAAGAGGAATCAGTTATGGGCCGATTACTCACCCCCCCCACCCCCATGTGATGGCAGGGAGGGGAAAGAACACTTTTGTTTAGGAGGAAGTTAATATATTCACAAATAACGGAGTAATCCTTGCGCAGGCTGCTGCCAAACATGCCCGTGTTTGCTTGCTTATTAGACATAAAAGAAGACCTTGCTCCCTCTTATGTACAAGTAAAGGCAAACACTCTGATTATTGTTTTTTCTTTTTTTTTCTCAGAAGCCCAGGAAGGGAGCGATCACCCCGGAACAGGCCCGCCAGGCAGACCACACACGTGGACCTATTTAGCTTACGCCACTCTTAAATAGAATGCTGTTTGGCTTAGTCCAGGCCCCATGGACCCTTTGTTTAACAGTTTTTTTTCTGTTTGTTTTAACATACCAAAGTGAACTTTTGTAAGGCCTGTCACGAAATATAATATTTGTACCCGTCCCCTATCACCAACCACCCACGCCGATCTCTAGGTTTTAACTCCCTGCGTATTCACCACCCTGCCCCCCCATCACCACCACCAAAACCTGAGAATATATGCTACAGTAATCTGAATAAACTCGTTTTTTTACAGTCAAAGGCAAACTGTTAATACATATGTCACAATTTAAGGAGAACCAGAGATATTAAAAGGGAAGAAAGTCTCATGCATTCTGTCCTTTATACTCCAAAGTAGGAGGTACCACATGCAAAACAAACCCTGTTCAGTGGAGTTAATCAGCTGGTAGTTAATGTAATTCCCTCTAGTGGTCAAACAGGAAATTCAACCTGAGCCAAAGCACATTCATTCTGAGAAACTCCCCATATAATCGGGGCTTGTTGTGAATGTAGCTGAAGCAACTGCTTACAGAATATTGTAAATACTTATTTTTACAGAGACAAAGGTATATACCAGGGGGAATTCAGAAATACATTTCCCACTTTATACCTTCTAATTCAAAATTCTTTCAAAATACCATAACACTTGCCAAGTGATTTTCAGTTAAAGATAGTAAATACTATTATTATTATTGTACCAAAACCAACACAAAATGACATGAAAAAATAACAATGAGCTGAGATACTTGAAACATTACTAAAGAATAAATATGTATGAATTTATGAATGTAAAACAATGCACATAAATTTAAATCCAGAAGTTTTGAATCCAAGTGTTACAGATGTCACTGCAGATATGTAGTATTCTTTTCTATTCATCTAAAACTGTATAATGTATGCTACAATCTATTATATTCTTATAGACTTAATAGGAGTGGTTTGATTTGCTGTTTTTGGTTATTCACAGAATCTTTTCAGAACTTCCTGTCAATAATCGATTGCAATCGTAATGACATCTATCTGATCCCAGGTAGCACAGGGTAAGAAGTTGTGCTGCCCCAGGGATGGAATGCAACACTGTGGGGGGAGGCCCATTGGCCAAGCTTGGGACGGAGGAATGAGACCCACACAGCACAGGGAGAACATGCACACATACAAAGCAGAAAAGGGATTTGAACCCCCAGCTGTGGAAGAGAGAGGCAACAGTACCACCCAAAGAGCCACCCCACCCAGAAAAACAAAAAAAAATCACAAAAAATTCTTCTTCCCACAACGTCAATTATATTCCCTGTTAGAATGAGTGGCAGAAGCCCCCAGCTCTTCATGCAACTAAAACAAACTGAAAAGTAACATATGTGGTCTGAATTAGATGAAGACAGACAGCAAACTGTATCTGTAGCCAATTAGCCTATGGGAAGAGCTGCTGAAATCACCGTTTATCTGATCTGGGTCTGTTGAATGAAGGTTAGAATCAAAACCTGCTTACAACTATTTGTCTGTTTTTGTAAGGATTTGCTGTACTGGAGGTATAACAACTATGAAGGTTTCCAGACGTGTCAAGCTGCAATCTCTGTAGTACTTCTCTTTATTTTTTTACTTTATATAGACTCCTGTAGCTGCCCTGCACACCTTATGCATGAACCTATTTATTAACTGTAACTAAAGTGGTAGCACAAACCTTCACGTCTAAGTCCATGTCTGGCTAGTTCACTGCACGACAGTGACTGACATTAAATCCTAGGCTGTTCTGTAGTGATCCTGGGGGGTGGGGAGGTTGGTGGTGGGGAGTCGGGGGGGGGGGGGGGGGCAGACAGCACTACTCAACCCTTTTGAAGGCAGCAAGTTACCGCAAAGCTATGGAAAGCTGTTCCTGAAACGAAACAGTATCTGCTGAACTCTTCTGTCCAGGCTAATCATTTCTGCTACGTTGCAGAGCAGAAATCCCTGTCAGCTCCGTACGCCTTTGTACTTAATCTTGCTCAGCCAGAGCAAATTCTCATTTCATCACTATTATTTTTAATCCTATACACTACATAAAAAATCTATACTTTACTCTGTCGCATGATAAAAGCGAATCGCCCACCATGCATTTTCAATAAGCAGTTATCTAACTGAGATGATGATGATGCACAGGCTACTCTGCAAGCATGGTATGTTGGCAGAGTATTCTCTGTACAGGGTGTTAGGCAGCCAGCAGACTAACACACACCCATCCCGTAAGGGCTATTCAGAATCACTTATTCACCTGCCCCATGTGTGCTTATCTGGGAAGATGCCCATAGTAGAGCAGGAAAGACACGAAAACCTCACACGTTGAGCCAGGGCTGGAATTTGAACCCAGAAACTTGGAGGCGTGAGACCAAACCCTTATCTAGTGATCCACTTCCAGAAGGCCTTGCAGAACACTGTTTGGTTTGTAACCAAGAAAGCAGAAGGAGATATATAATCTCAGTCTGATGTCAATGTTTAGTGAAACAGTTGTCACTTCTTATCCCAATTCTTCTGCAGCATATAAAAGTCACACTGCATGGTAATGATACCTACTGACTAGCAGTAAAAGCCAGGCTGAAAAGAACATCTCAACGAGTAATGAAAAGGAAAAGCTAGAGAACAGATCCCCTTAAAAATAATGACCAGGACATGGGCTTCGCCAAGTATTTTACCAACCATTTTGCATTTCACACAATAGCAAGAATTCAGTAAAGTTGCCTGGTAAAAGTTAATGATGATTACATGCTCCTTAAAAACTTGGCAATTTGGGAGCATTTCTGTACAGAGGACTAGCATTATATAATGTCCTCCTCTGCTTGTTTTGTCATATCACACTGGGGGAGAAACTGTCTGCAGAAGTCGTTGGGCCATATAGCCTGGCTTTGTGTGTGGGATGCAGCTTTAGGACCACACACACACGCATACACACGCAAACACACACACACACACACACACACAATCGCACACTCAGATAGTGAGAGAGACAGGAGGAATCTGAATCGCCAGGCACCTGCTTTGGCTCACTGCCCGCCAGACTTCACGGCAAGATAGAGACTCAATATTACTGCTGTGCAGGAAAACAGGTTTTATGGACAACAGACCTTGAGCGAGTCTTGAAGGGACAGAGGAGAAGAGGCTTCCACACCTGTAATTAATGTGTGACACCTCCAAGTGCTCGTTTCAGATTTCACAAAAATTAAAGGTTGCTGGTTTTTTTTTGCATACGGAGGTCAAGAAGGCCTTTTTAAAAGTTAATAACACCTTGGGTTTGTGGACCTGCATGCCAGCACTAATCCTTTGAGGGCTGAAAGTGATATGGGGTAGATGTGGTGTTTAATGATGTGCATTTCCAGGCATAATTCATCATCAGCTACAGATCAGGCATGTGGCTTATGAAAGTGGCTTTCCTCTTTTGAGCTCTTGTAATAAGTAAACAGTAATTCGATTTGTGAGAGAGACCTAAATTGAGTCTTAATTGGAGAGTAAGGCAGAACTTTAAATAAAAGATTTGGACCTCACATCTCAGATGTGAGGCCTCAGGTCATTTTGTTGATACCCCTGAATGATAATAATATGCATGCTGAAACACAAACACCCACACGCACACACACAAAAACATGGGTTTAAGTAATTTGGCACAGTCTTCAATGGCAGAGAGTTTTAGTCCACGTGGGGTCAGTGGAGTGACAGGTACCCATTGCCCCTTTTACACTGGGTCTTACACACTGGCTTGTTGATAATGATACAGTGTCTTTTGATATAGTTTGGATGATCAGACTATATTTATAAGCTCCCATTTTGATAAGTGACTACATAAGGGTATCTCAGGGTGGGCCAAGCTTCTGCAAAGCAGGTGCCAACTACAGAGCAGTTAGTGGCGTCCCGACTAGAGAAATAACTTATCGTTCATCAATGAAAGTGTGGATGTGAATGAGGAATGGAAGGAATATCCCCGCATCCCATGTCCAAACTGGTCAGCTATACACTGGTGTGGGTCCCTCTTGTGCCATGAAAACAACCAGCAAGTTTTTTTTTGTTCCTTCAAAAAATAAAAGAAAAGTCAAGCCCCAGGTAAACTTGACTTGGCTCCAGATTTTCTACAATAGCTCAGAACTATTCCTGAACTGAGTTTTTGGCATTTTATGGCAGGGTGCATAATCCCGCTGAAAGAGGTCACTGACCTCTTTGCGTATCAAAGTAACATCCACATGAATGCCAGAACCCAAGGTTTCCCAGTAGAACATTTCCCAGAGCATCACACTGCCATCTTCCCATAGTGCATCCTGGCAGCATCTCTTCTCCAGGTAAACCTGGCTGTACACATGATGCAACACAAAAGTGTAATAAGACCAGATATTTTTTAAATGGTTCATAAACATTACTACCTACATTAAAAAATTGTGATCTATACTGTGGATTGTAATTATAACCAATAATATTGTGATTGTCACCATATGGCATGGCACAAGCGGGAAAAAGGTCACGATCCACAGATGGCTCTGAGACACAGGGAGTTCATCAAGGGAACTAACAACAATGGAGAAGGCACAAAATAATGGGACCGCAAGTGGTCAGAACAAAATGGGAGAAATAAAAAGTTAACAAAAGAAACCACAAAGCAAATACATTGGGAAACTGAGCAACGTGGGGAACAGGACTGAGCAACAGGACACGCAGTAACTAAACACAATGACTGACGAACGGAGTGCTGGCATTTAAATACAGAATAAAACATGGGAAAACAATGGACAGGTGTAAATCATAATAAAATTAACCAATTGGGATTAACCAAGCAGGACAATGAGCAACAGATGGAACAATTCACAAGCACATAACTAGGGAATTCTACAAACAATGAAACTAGGAATCACTAACCACACTCTGGAAATTACTAGACTAGGGTAATTAACATGGAACCAAAACACAAACAGGACCAGAGATGAACAGGACACAAACAGGGCAAACCAATGACCAGGAGACAAAACAGAAAATAAAAAACATGTGGTAACAGAAAACCAATAAATACAAATGAACAGATGACCAGGGGGCTAACAGTCTCTGATCCACACATTCAAATCACTGGACTATGCAGCGGTCCAGGGAGCAGGGAGAACATATTAGGACTGGAGGGCTATAAGACAGGAGGGGAAAAGTGAGATGACCAGCGACACCTGCTGGCCAAATGGGAAGAGACACAAAGAGCAGGTTCAGACAGCACCAACCCTGATAGTGATATGACATTTTGGCCATATCGCCCATCCACGGTGGTGACTCCCACCCTTCCACTTCCCCCCCCTCAATAATGTTGTGTGAAAGGTGAGTCCACAAAACAATTATGGGTAATGTGTTTGTTGTTTGGAGATTCTTTACAGTTCAGGACAAATATGTTAAAATAAGAAAATCAGAAACAGCCAGGATCCCCAGGTCATGTTCAAAACAATCGGCAATTGGGTTCAGACTGTCACGCCCTGCCCACTCCATCTGTTTAACCCTCTTGTTTCCTCTCAGTGTTATCCTTGCCTTTCGTTCCTGCCCTCATGTGTATTGCTCGCAGCTGTCTCCTGTTTGCCCTCATTAGTCATTGTATTCAAGTGCTCCACAGTCTTGTGCTCTTTCGTTCAGACAAGGAAAATGCAATTGGTGCATCCTGATATCATCACGCGCAAACGCTCACACCCATAGTTTCCATATGAAATATTTATCAACGTGCGAAGTGGTGCTATTGTTGATTTAAGTCATATTCATAGGCATGTATACATCTGGTTAGCCTGTGAATCATCTGTTAACTATGTGAGGAAGACAGGAAGATAAGGACAGAGAAGCAGCCAGTGAGGACAGTGAAGTAATCTTCCATAGCAGAGGAGAGCCTCCAAGAGAAAAACCTCCTTCAGGGGCCTGAGTGTTTACTCCCCATCCACAAATTCCTGCCTCGGAGCCGGACCCTAACCCTCCCATCTCATACCCGGTCAGTTTCTACTCAATTTAAACCAAATACATTTTCTGACTACCGCTATGTCCAAGCCCAGACATTTCTCTGGCACTTGTGGTGCTTCTGCACTGTACAACCACACAGCTTCGCCTTCCTGACCGAGAAGCTTCTTTAAGGAGACTGCAGACGACTGCAACCCAGATTTTTCAGAGTGCCTCACAGCTACAAAGGCGAGAGCAGTGTGTTAAATGGCCCACAGGCAAAGCTGAAGTTGGCAAACCTCTTTGGCGTGTATGTAGTTAACAAGGCTTTAGCTCCAGGGATCACACAGCTTTGACACTAATGATTTATGCGTAAAACTCAAGTAGGTGAACAGATCAGGCATCTTTAACAATATCCAACATTTTCATAATTAAGCTCATAATTTTCATAAGAGCACTGAAGCCATAAGTAAGGCATAATCCAGCAAGAAGGTATATGTAATTTATACCCATATATATGCATTACTTACTAGTGGCAGATGGTGAATTTAAAAATGGGCGAGTGCAGTGTGGACAGTTGGCAGTATTTTTTTATTTCAGCCAGTCAGCTACTTATATGCAAATTCCTCTCTCCTTTCTTTTTGTAAGAATTTGTCTATTACCCTGTCATAGCAGCATGGCTCCATCTCAGGCGATTTCGAACATACAGACAACATATTTAGCGAGCTAACTATGAAACTACTGCAAAGAAAAATCACTGAATTTTCACCGAACATTAAACAAGTGATCAAGCTTGAAAACTCAATGATAGAGACTTTATTTACAGTACTGTGGTGTGGGTGTTGGACATGGTGTGCAGAATAACCGCAAACCAGACTCAAGCGCGGGAAAACACGAAAATAAAAATTTACTGATGCAGCCGTTCATTCTGACAACACACACACACACACACACACACACGCACACAGACAGACAGCCCACTGTGCTGTCCCTCCCGACTGCTCATAGTACACATGGTGGGCAGACATGCCACTATTTACAACATAAAACATTAAACACTACACAAGACATTACAGTACACACAATATCAGAACAATATATGTGAAATGATACACTGTCACTCTGGGTGCCCATGCCTGCGACAGGATGAATGAATGCTATGACCCAACGCTTCCGACTGCATGTGAAACCTGTCAGGCTTGAGCATTAACGTTATCACCAGTTCATCTTGGCTTGTTGAGACATCTCCCAAACATCATGCAGAGACGCCTGGCTTCCTGACAGGTCTAAAATACCCGACTGCAAGTCAATCGGTCCAATCAACGTTGCCTAAGCAAAAACTAGGTTAGCTTAAGTTTTTACACAGGGCACGCAGAACACATCACTAGGTCTTTCACCAATAAGCTTTTGTGTATTTTCCATTTAGACAAAGCGTACAAGAATTTTCCACAGACTTCCAGTAAAGCACGGAATCCGCAGGCGTCTATGGGCTGTACTTATCCTGGCGTCAAAGGGAAAACTAACATATATGTTGTCGAAAGCAACTCTTGTGAAACAATCAGAGCTGTGGTTCAGTTAGTAAGATATATAGATTACACTTTTAATTGCAGTAAATATAAAATGAATTTACATTCATACTTTCACCAATTAAATTCTCTTGGCAACTTTATTGGATAACCTGAGCTTCCTGTGTAGTCTTAGAGCAATTTCTTGTTTTACTTGCTCAGGGGTACATGTAAGTCTAGAACCTATCACAGGCTACATAAGTTGCAAGTCTGAGATATAGGCTGGGTAGGGTTCCATATCGGGAACATAAATGTGCACACAATCTTACACTTGGGGCAAATTGGCTTAAATGTATGTCTTTGGATTATAGGAGAAAACGTAAGTGCCCAGATGAATGCACACGAAACAGGGAGACAGAATGGTGATGAGATGAGATGTGATAAGATGAGACCACCAACCCTGGAGGTGTGAGGTGACAGTGCTACCCACCGCTAGCCACCAAGCTGGGACCTACAAACAGTAGGAGATTCCTCTGCCCTTTGCTGGGCTGTTTTGTTTTTCGTGCTTGTGTGTGTGGGGCCTTTGATGGGATCCCATTTGTTTGGCTCTTTGTTTTCCTGTCAAGGGAAGTAGATGGCGAGCTTTTAACGAAATCGCCATAATGGTAGGTGCCCAGTCTCTTGCGGGACAGATGAATGAGTGGATTCTGTTAAAAAACCGAAGGGCTGTGGAGTTCCCCTCTGCTCGCCGTACCCGGTGTTAGGAAGGGGACAGTGGTTCTGTGCCTGGCCAAAAGCGGCTGATCAGGCTTTTCTCAAACTAATAAAAAGTTGGAGCTATGCTTTATGTTTGCCATGCTAATTGTTACCCAGCCCATCTAACAAAAGGCCTCTCAGTGGGATCACTGTATAATGAGCACCAGTTCAGTGGCAGATATGTTGTTTGACTGTTTCCATCCCATTGCAGTTCCCCTCAAAAAAGTGCTTTCGAATCCAGGTCAGTCCCCCCTCCTTTGTTTAGCTCTGCTGCGCAGAATCATCGGTGCCACCAGCGGGTTCATATGTGCCCCATGACGCCACAAGAAGCGGGTGACATCGCAAAGGCCGTCTTCCCAGTGCCGGGCTTCCCGTCGGGGGAGGGGGAGTGGAGACGCCGGGGCTGTTTGCGCCAAGCTGGGTTTGTTCAAGTGCCCTTTTTGTTGCTTTTTATCTGAACGTCTCCAAAGGGGAAAGAAGAAGAAGGAGAAAAAAAAAACCTGGAATGAGTTCAGAGCTGCTTGGAAGACTGTCAAATTTTGTACAACTTAATTGAAAAGCAAGGCAGCACCCATTTTTGGGCTCGACTGCTATCAGGGTAAATTACGCAAATGGATCACTTCTTGTTTGGAGATGTTTTTCAAATTCCTTTTGTATTTAGACGTGCTGTGGGGGAATAAAGTGAGGTTCCTGGGTGGGAGCTAAAAAAATGTTTCAGTTGCACTTTGTAATGAAAATTTAGGGGGAGAAGACTGGCACCTTCCAAACAACCCGCTGCTATGCTGCTGTGCTCCCAACAACACAATATTTTTTGACTAAATCTAAATTTACCATGTGCCCATGTCAACAATTTCAACTGATGTGGGCATGTTTAGTAAAATATGTTTTTCCAAAATGCGGTACAATGTTCTTTTTTTAAGTATACTCCATCCATCCATCCATCCATCCATCTTCCATCCATACATAGGGCACAAGACTGGGGTACATCCCTGGATGGAATAGGTGTATATTAATAAATCAATTTATGAAAGATTACAATTTGCGATAACTACATTCCAAATGTTTTTGTAATAGCTATACTGTGAATTACAGTTATGCTGGTTCTCCCATCCCACCAGATGAAATTCTTTAAGAACTTTGCTGACATAATACCAGGCTGACACGGCACAATGTGGAAGTGAATAACAGCTGACAGACACGTCGACTTATAAAGCACAATGAGAATCCAGGGTTTTCATAGTAAGACGTTTTACACGATTTGTTCATATAAGGCGTGATGGCAGGGATGGGAAAAGGGCTCAACAGTCTAATTATCCATTAGGTCCAGTGATGAAACCTATATTCATACCGTAAACCCCAAAAGCTGAACTAAGAACATAGTAGAAATATCATCTCCATTTTCCATTTCAAACGGCCTTTTTTGGCAAGGATGTGATTGGTTTTGGCCCCAGTTACTGCGTGACTCATGGGAGAGCACCAGACAAGAGGTGGAGCATATCCCTAGCAGCAGGAGACAAATGGACCATTTGGTTTTTCAGTAAAAATATTTGATTATGACAAACTTCTAGTAAATATTTAAAACCTGAACTGCATACTAAAAGTGCTGCCAAAATCAAAAGTCCTATCATTATTTTAAATGTTTGAAAAGAGGCTTCTTCGATTTTGTTTGTTATTGAATCAGCTGGTTCTGTCACACGCCAAAAGTGACTGACTGGATTTTCAGAGGGAGGCCAGTGAAAAGTTGAGGCACATCAGCCGTAGACAGGCCCACATCTGTTCATCTGCTGTCGTTTCATCGAATGTCGACAGGAAAACTCCTTGACTCAAAAGTTCTCAGGTAGGAGGTATTTTCTTAATAGAATGAGGCACATTTTCAGAAGTTGCACAGGAGGAGTTTTACGGAGGAGTACGGCTACAAATAAAAGAAAAGCAAAACATTTAACGGAACAAATGAAGCCAGGAGAAAGAGTGAAAGAATCAGCTCTGGAGAGCAGTGGAATATGCTTGCTTGGCACTTACATGATTCATGTCTTGTTCTTTTCCTCTAAACATACAGCCCACCAGCTGAAGCCATGCGCTAGGCCATGCTACACTGCTATACAAAAATGGGACTTTTTGTTCCTGTTTTCTCAGCACCAAGAATTTATAGAGCAGCTGCCACCGATGTTCCCAGAGAGAAATCCAAACACTGATGTCAATCCGTTTACATACTCAGCTAGATCGCACACTTGTTCTTCCACTGATCCACGGACGTTTCTGCCCCCTTTAAAAAAAGTGTTTACTATGAACAGACTTTTTTATTGGATAATTTCATCACTGGACCTAATGGATAATTATTCCTGTGACCATTATCACTCTTTTATTAATTAAAAATGACTATTTGCACGTGTCATTTCGCTGACTGAGAGGTAACCAGGCGATATATATATCATGTGTGTGTGTGTGTGTGTGTGTGTGTATGTGTGTGGAATTTGTAAGTAAACAAGCTCATATTGGAAAAAAAATAAATTACGCGGCTGGAAAGACAGACCAGCTCTGGAAACAGAATTACGTGACAAAGGGAATTCTCAGCAGGCCGGAATTTTGTTTTCACACTTGAATATTACAGGGATAGAACGGGGGATGTGATTATTAAAAACTTTAAATTTTACCAGCAAAACATTAGCTTCTTAAGGGAATAAAATACACAAATTATCACAATGATATTCAGGAACATATCGTGAGAATGTGACACAGAGAAAGCGCTAGGCGTATAGGGAAAAACTAACTGGAATCAGAAATCGAGTCTAAGTATTAACAAAATGCCGACATTGATCAAAACCCCCAACATGGCTCACATTTAAAAAGAAATTATCCAATAAAAAAAGTCAATACAGTTGGCACTTAGCATCCATAGAGGATATGTTCCGGGACCCCCACAGATACCAAACTCTGTAGAAGCTCTAATACCTTATATCAAATGGCATAGTCTTTGCATATAACCTATGCACATCCTCTCAAAATAAATGTTATATGAATAGTCAGTATACTGTATTGTTCAGGAAACAATGACAAGAGAAAAAGTCTGTACATGTTCAGTACAAATTCAACCATAATAGTACATATAGAAAGTATAACTCTAAGCAAATTAAATATAAATTCATTTGTTCTCTGTATGTAAACGTCACTTCATTTGCGCTGATTCAGCCTAGTACTCAGTGCAAAGCATTTTCAAGTTTTGCTTCTTGGAACTTGCTGGGGGTTTTATTTTGAATATTTTCACTCCGCAGTTGGTTGAATCTGGGGGCGTGGAACCTGCGGATACAGAGGGCCAACCCACTGTACACCCGTTGAGTCACTATTACTGAATATTATTGTAATTTTTTTATGGTAGGAGCTTATGATTAACTTCAGTCTCCTAGAGAGATGGTTTATGCAGAGCAAAATACATATAGTGATGTTTTGATTATTTACATGAGTGGGTGATGTCATGGGACCACACAAGGGGAAGGCTCCACCATTCTTCAGTGGCCATATAAAGTTCAGAGGTTCTACTAACATCCTCTCTGGAGTCTGTACACCGAGAAATGTACGTACTTTTTTAATAATCTGGAATCTTCTCCTATCGCACCTCCCTATGGCCCTAACATACTTCAACTACTGGATTTCCCAACATCACAGGGGAGATTACATTTTCACAAACAGACCACATCCAGACCTTTTCATCATTGCTGGTTCCCCATCGCCAATAAAGTTTTGATGGAGGTGGTGCTGTTAACACCCCATATGCACCAAAGTCTGACACTCTTGGCCTTGTACACCAGCATCCAGAAATTAACCACTCTTTATAGGGAGATTCCTGTGGGGGTTGTCCTGCCACACTCAAGCCTGCGGAGGGAGAATCCGAAGACCTACAGTACCAGTCAAAAGTTTGGGCACACCCATGCATGGAACCGTTTATTTGTACTATTTTGTACATCCATCCATCCATTTTCCAAACCGCTTATCCTACTGGGTCGCAGGGGGTCCGGAGCCTATCCCGGAAGCAATGGGCACGAGGCAAGGAATAACCTAGGATGGAGGGCCAGCCCATCGCAGGGCACACTCACACACCATTCACTCACACATGCACTCCTATGGGCAATTTAGCAACTCCAATTAGCCTCAGCATGTTTTTGGACTGTGGGGGGAAACCGGAGTACCTGGAGGAAACCGCATGACAACATGGGGAGAACATGCAAACTCCACACACATGTAACCCAGGCGGAGACTCGGACCCGGGTCCTAGAGGTGTGAGGCAACAGTGGTAACCACTGCACCACCATGCCGCCCCATATTCTGTATATTTTAGAATAAATATAAAGATATGAAAACTACAAAATAACTTTTGAAATTATTCACTGTCCAAAGAAGTATTAAACAAAAAAAAATAATTTATTGGGGGCTGCTTTGTGAGTTGGGAATCAGAAGGTTGCTGGTTCAAACCCTGTAGCCGGCAGAGCGATCCCACCGTTGGACCATTGAGCATGGCCATTAATCCCAGTTTCTCCAGGGACTGGCTGACCCTACTGTCTCCTCTACGCCTGTTTCATGAGGTGGCCTCCTGGGATGCTTTGGCAAGCTGTCCTGAAGGAGGTCCCACATATATGCTGAGCATTCATTGTCTTCTTTTCTTTCACTTTTGGTCAAAGTCTCCCAAAACCATTTCTACTGTGTTTAGATCAGGTGACTAGGTCATGTTCTTCTTTGTAGGCAACTTGGTGTGTCCAAACTTTTGACTGGCATTGTATGTCAGAATACCTGCTTTTCCTGGAAAGGGAAGAAGGGCAGGACATTAAAATTAAAGACGCCTTGCGATTTGGAAGGGGGGTATTGGTTTGGGAGGGCTTTTAACATCTTAGGGCAGACAACCAAGATAGCCTTTGTAAGGCAGAGCACTGCTGGCCCCAGGGCTAATTTATGGTGGGCTTCAGAAGATTAAATATGAACATCTCCAGTGGCAACTGCTCCATAATGTCATTTGCAGAGTGACCCTCCACTGCCTACAAGTGTCCAGGTGCTACGGGCAAAAAGCAAAGGATTGCTTGACATTGTCCAACTTGTACAACCTGTTGACAGATGATGTCTCTCCAGCCCCCTTCTTTTCAAGGTTGACATGGGGGGATAGCATTGTGACAGGATAAGCAGTAGCTGGACAGTAGCCGAGCAACCGAAGAGCCTGACTTATGCATGGTCCCTGGTATACTTTGTTATTTCATTTAAGGAATTTCTGAAGTTAATTACTAGTTGTACTGGTGTTGCAATGTAATACATAGATTACACACTTTCTGTTTTGTTGCAGACTTTTAGTGAGTGATACTTGAGAATGAGAAAATAGATTATAGACTGTAATCTAATCCGCGAAGTGATTCTCATGCCAGTTCAGACATTTTCAAGTTATTCTTTCTTTGCCTTATTTATGTATCTCTCAGCTGAACTGTTATACAGGCTTCATGCCCATCAATTAGTGCCAGCACATGTGGCACGTAACTCATAGGAGGTGTGTCTGAAAGCATCACAGGTTCAAATCTACCTTCGAATCCACAGGTCCTGAGCAGTTTTTCTGTTATTTTTTTTCTACCTACACACAATGGAGAAGAAATCTGTCCAAAAAAGTGCTGTAATTACTGCTCAAGAAATATTGAGTTTTGGGGCTAAGGCAAGAATACCCAAACAACAACAGTCCCTCATCATTAAGAAAATAAATGATATTGTACAAACAGTAAACAATGTTAGACTGTCTTATTTTTGTGTGTGTGTGTTTGTTGATTGTGTATATGGAAGAAGTCTGAATAATCGTCATTAATTTTCTCAAACCTAGTGGACAAATCCAGTTTAGCTCGGAAAAAGTCAGAACTTTAAGATATGTCTGCAAATTAATAACAGGCATCAAACATACTCCATGAAAATCTACAAATCAGAAAATACGGTTAGAAAATAAAGATTTTTTTTTTTGTTAAATAATATTGCTAATTTGTATATCATTACATATGAATAAGTCTGTCGAAAGTGCCGTTTGCTGTTGCGAAGATACGAAAACAAAGATGAATTTACTTACTGACCGGACTCTACGCCTGAGGAAAAGTAGTCGGGCTGATGTTTTTGTTGCCCCACAAGAGGTAGTAAACATATTAAAAAGACATGTAATTTTTTATTAGCTTATTTATTATACTTTGTGTTTTAATTGTATTTATTTTCTTATTAGTAAAACATTTGTCGAATCACTGCGGATTCATTGTTCAGTCCTTCGTTGAGCTAACTGAGATTAGCTGGTTAGCAGGCATGCAAGCAAGCTTCCTTTTTAAGATGTAATTTTGCGTAAAATATGTCTGGACAAGCCTATTATTAAAAAAGACGTACTTTTAACAAGGGTGGTGAAGGAACGTGAAAAACCCGGACTGCAAGATCACCATGGAAATTCGTAGCTAATATATATGTATAGCCACACAGATCAGTAATATGGTGAATAAAATGAGTTTATTTAAAAACTTTGAAAATTGTGGGATGAACTAGCAGACAGAACAATAATTAACTAGCAGATGGCGATGCATATGGCAGCGGTTTCATCTGAATTACAAGGTTGGCCCATTATACTTTTAATTTTAATAGTTCATGCAAACTTTTGCCCAGTTGTGGTTTTTCATATTAAAACATAGCACATGTAAATGCAGTATAATGTACAAAATGGATACTTAATACCGATTGTATTGTTTTATTAGTCAAATTGTATATGCATATACTGTCTTCATTTATAGCCGCAGTGTTTCCTGAAGTGCTTAATGCATTGTTGGTTTTTTTCGGTATTGTTCAGTTTTCACGTGGTATTGCATGTCATGGCTGAATTCATCAAATGTATTTTGACTTCAAAATGTCCGAGTATGACGATGACAGTGGATGGACTTCTGCATGTGCACAGCTGCAGGAAGTTGCATGACTCAGCTGGTCCGGAGGGAGAGTTCACAGGCTTACATCCACAGGTCGCGGTCAGGACGCTGCTGCAGTGGAGGTCGCCCAGGATGTGATGGGGAAAACGGCACATGCCGCAAATCTCCCGAGGATGGATGAGCCGGGTCCAGGGCCCCCCACATTCAGGGTGCAGTTGGATGAGAGACCCCTGTTCCACAACAGCCGGAGACCACCCGGCGCTTCAGTTCCGTACGTGCTGTCCAAAAATGGAGAAAGCGTGCCATACACCATCAACCGGTATCTACGGGACTATCAGCGCGAGGGTGTCCGGTTCATTTACAACAGCTATGCCCGATCCCGGGGATGCATTCTGGGAGATGACATGGGCCTTGGGAAAACCATACAGGTACTTTCAAGCATGAATGTGTTTTGTTTTTTGTTTTTTTTTCCCTCGGAATGCCGTAAGATTTGCACGGTCTGAAAGAGCAGCTATCAGTGCACTAGACTGTAGAGGAAAATAGATATTCGTACATAATAATGTCATTCATATCTTCTCAAGCAGGGCAGTTGTTTTTGTTGGTGTTTTTCATTTTTGTTTTTTTTTTTGCAACATGTTTACAGATTATAGCATTCTTGGCTGCAGTTCTGCGCAAGACAGGAACATGGGAGGATGCTGAAAACAATGTTCCACATTTTTTACTATCTCAACGATCAGCCAAACAATCTAAAACTACTAAGGTATTCAATTCTTGACCAGCTGGAAACATTTTCCGGGAAACATTTACATTTTCAAGGACTGTGAATCTCCTAAAATACTTATTGGCGCAAACATTTTACAGGAACATGCATCCACCCAAAGGCTTTGTGAACTGCCTGTCAATTTGTTATGACTTAGAGATAATTATCGAACATGTCTATTTGTTAATATAACGATGGAACATCATCCGGTCTACATGTACACATGTACAAGCACGTGTGTCCTCATAGCATCTTGTCCCTCAGGTCTTCCTCATTGTGGCTCCGCTATCTTTACTGTACAACTGGAAGGATGAACTGGACACTTGGGGATACTTCCGAAGCATCGTCGTGCATGGAACCAGGAAGGATGAGGAGTTTGCCCGTGTTCAGAGGGGGAGGTGTGAAATCGCCCTAACCACCTATGAGACACTGCGCCTCTGCGTGGACCAGTTCAACAGGTACAGTTGGGTTTACGCAGTTACAGTCATCCCTAGTCAAACATTACAGTACAGGTTATAGCAGTGGTCTCCAACCATTCTTACTGTGTGAGCAGCTTTTGTAAGGAAAATAATATTGGGTGGATGGTTGTTTTTCTTTTGTACGATGGACTGGGTGGGTCTTGCCGATTGACCAGTTGGTCATCACATGTTCAGGCTTCAGGCTCCGATAACAAAAACATGAAGCATGTTGATAAACTTCTACCTTTTTATTTTTATTGCAATACGTAAACACATTATCATGTGTTTGCAGATTTGTAAATATTTATGGGGTGAGCTGGGAAATCTGTAATTTTATATTTCCAGCATCAATTGGTCGGCCATCATTGTAGACGAAGCCCACAAGATAAAAAACCCCAGCTCTCAGGTAACCCAGGCCCTGAAGCGGATGAAATGCAGGGTGCGAGTGGGGCTGACGGGCACCGTGCTCCAGAATAACCTGGAAGAGCTGTGGTGTGTCATGGATTGGTGAGATCTGATTCTCTCCTCAGTTTAAGACCTGAAAATATGTATTTTTGGATGAAAAGAAAATCTCTAAAAAAAACTACAAAATAATTAGGCTGGTAGGCTTGTTGCTGGACTGGCATCAAAAAATAGAGTTGATCTTTCCCCTCTTCAGGGCCAACCCCAGTTGTCTAGGTACCCTGGAGAGTTTCAGAAGCCAGTTTACTGAACCCATCGAGCAGGGTCAGAGGCACAGTGCGACCAAGCGGGCCCTGGCCACGGGTAGGGAGGCGGTGCAGGCTCTGGCCAGGAGACTCTCTCGCTGGTTTCTGAGGAGGACCAAGGCTCTCATCAGCGGCCAGCTGCCCAGGAAAGATGATAGGGTGAGCGCAAACCCCGCATTTACAACAGGCTGTCGTCCATGTCTCGTATCCTGTGCGTTATTTTTGGGTCTGGCCAAATTAAGAGTGATTCAGAAGGCATACAGTGATGACAGCCCCCTCGCAGACCTGACTGGTTATGAAAAGGAAATCCAGATGGTCCTGCAGTTTTCATGTTTGAAAAGTCCACTTCATGGTCATTTATGTTCCAGTTGGAAAACAAAAGTTGTTTTTTTTTTTTCTTAAATATAGCACACAACCACAAGCGTGTGCAAAACATATAATGTTTCATGTTTATATATGGAGAGAGCAGCTCATGTTTAAAAATGTAAGTCAAACGAAGTCCTTTTTGTTAAGTAATCTAGTAAAATTAGCATATTTTTGTTTACCTGTTGTTTTTTGTGGCAAATCTTGCTGGATTACCAGCGGTCACTTTTTATGGGTGTAATCTACCGGTGTTGTGATGCATCAGTATGTAGGGCGACTGAATACGTTAGTTTTGGCAGTTAACAACTTGAATTGCTCATTAAACTGCCATGTCAATGGAATTTAATGGGGTTTACGTATTAGTACAAACATAGCCACATGTACCCAGTTAAGTGAAGCCTTGAATTTGGATTTGAGCATCAAAAAATAGAGTTGCAGTTTCATAAGACGTCCCCATTGAAGCGTTTAATTCCTAATGGCTGCCTGCCTGTCCACCTCACTGGCCCACAGGTCGTGTTCTGCTCATTGACGGACTTCCAGCAGATGGTGTATCGCACGGTCCTCGATTGTGAGGACGTCGTCCTACTCCTGCGCAGTGGCGAGAAATGCTGCAGCAGTGGGCGGCCCAGAAGCAAGTGCTGCTTCAAGGTCTTTTAAGGTTTCTGCTGTTAGTCTGGTACTTAAATGTTACTCTCGCCTGCGTTTTGGGTGTCTTCTGCGATAAGGCAACTGGAGATGCCTCACCAAATCAAAACATCTCAAGTTGAAAATGAAAGTTTACGGTTAGAGTCCAGAGTTTAATGCCAGAACTTGCACTTGTCTTGACTTAACTCTCTTCCTTTGCTCTTCATATACAGAAGCGCAGTCCGGTGAATGCCAAACAATAACCTATGCGGGCCTTAGATTTCCCTAACAGCTGCTCCCGGGCTTGCAAGCAGTCTTAGCAATGCTTACAAACCTTCCAAATGAAATCAACGTTCTCCACATTTTTTTTCACTGTTGAAATGACACGCTAAGTTTGACTGTTTTTCCAGACATACATATAATGAAAGTATAATATCAACATATTTTGCAGAAACATTCCCTTAAAGGCCCCAGCCCATGGGTGGAGTTTGGTGGGGGGGGGGGGGGACTGAAATTGCAATTAATTGACAAGCCCAGTATTGCACATGTTCTGTGCTGGCACTTTGCACCTGTGCATAAGCAGTTTGTTGGTACCCTGTAGGTATATAAAATAATAATGGTGTGCATATAAGATACATGTGTTAACACATAAGGTAAGCAAGATGCAGTTTTTTTTTGCCCCCTTGGGCACAAACATCAAACTCTGCTTATGCCCCAGCCTAATGAAGCTTTATGCTTCATGCTCTACTTGGAACAATATGCTTGCATGTTTCAATAAGGTCAATAGATGGTGCTGTTCTGTCCATTTTTCTGTTCTGACTCCAGGTGAAGGTGTGACTTGTGTTCTCTTTCCTTGCATAGAACAACTCGAAAGGTGTGGCGGTGAAGGACCTGTACTTCAGCTACCTGGCCATCCTGAGGAAGGTGGCGAACCATGTAGCCTTGCTGCAGCCTAGTGAAGGCACAAGTAAAACACAGGTGTGCTGCAGGAGGAAACCAGTCGCGCATGCCGGTGTTTTATCTGCACTATTTATTATACATTGGCGGGTAATCACAACCGGATGTTTCGGGAAACAGAAATGAATTGCAGATGTGAGGGCATGCTGAGGATACGTACGAGTCTCGTTAGTGTCCTGGTGGCTTGTGAGCTTGTTATATTTTGTGAGGGTTCGTTGTGTTATGCATCACAGAAAGTTAGCAAAGTGAGGAACTGAGCCTTAATGTTTAGGAACCTGACAACCTTGATGTTTGGGGACCTGACAGGAACCTAGACCTCATTTTTAGGAACTCCTCAGGAACCTAGCCTTTAGAACCCAACAGGAATCCAGGCTTGATGTTTAGGAAACCAGTGGGATCCCAGCCTTGACATTTAGGAGCCTGACCAGAAATCAGCTTAGATGTTTAGGAACCTAACAGGAACCTAAACTTTACATATAGGAACCTAACTGGGCTACACCAACTCCATTAAATTATTTGGGTTTCTCCCCAAATGAGGTTTTGGGTCAGATTGTGAGCCTGTTGAAATCTTGTTTGGGTTTAGCGTCTGTTCCTTCAGTTACTACTCCAGAAGTTAGTTAACTTTGATATGTTCCAAGACTTTAGAAAACACTGCCTTGATAAATGTGATATTATTGAGTTCCAGTTTTGTTTAAGTGTTCAGACTGAAATGGGTTGGGTTAGGGCCGAAGGTCTGGTTTGTACCTTCACCTTTGACAACAACACTGTCGTTTTCAGTGAGTTTTAGCATTGAAAAACGCAACAAAGGGAGTAAAGGGAAATCAATTTTGTACCTGGAGGTTATACGTTAAGACACTAAGACTCCTTTGTTATAAAACCCATTCTGGTTTCCTTAGATCATAAAATGCCTTCATATCTGTTTTTTAAATTTGTTTTTTTAAGGGTTCCCCCAAAGAGCATTTGACGGATTTCTTGTAATGAGTAGTAGCATGTGTGCCCTACAGTAAGTTTATTGCATTCATTTTCTTTAACTGTTTTTTTTCCTCAACTCTCAGGAGCAATACGTGAATGAGATCTGTGAAAAAGTTTTCCAGAAATTTCCAGACTTTGTCCAGAGGTGCAAGCAAGCTGCCTTTGAGGCGATGTCTGACCCAATGTACAGTGGAAAGATGAAGGTACAGGAAGCTGTTATAAGGAATCGACTCTTTTTGCAGCACCAGATGCCATATTTGTGATGGTGATAATGCAATAATGAGCTTAAATGAGCTCTATACCAAAACAAACCTGTTCACTACAGCGAACCGCCTCTTTTTATAAGACCAATTTCAAAGTCAAAATGTTTGCAAGCAACTTTGGAATTCCTTTAATCTCCCTCTCTTTAATTTGCTCTTATAAAAATTTTCTGTGGCATAATCAGCCAAAGCATTTTTCTGGCTGTTTGTCAACTTTGTTTTTTTTTTTGGCCCAAATTCCGGGAGATTTTAAACAAAGGCCCGTGGGTCATGCTGCCAGTACAGGCAGCAGTTCTGCTTTGCCAGATGTGGACGCAGGTCCCTTGAAATCAGCAGAACACCGTTTTTCTCCCCCCCCCTCATCTAGCTCAGCCAGCAGCCGCAAGGCAGGAGTGTGGGCCGGTGCCGTGATTGGCAGGTGGGGTTCCTCGCGAGCTCCCCCGAGGAAATGTCGTGTCCCCGAAAGTCGGGGGCAGGGAAACTGCAAGCATGTTTGAATAAGAGCCGCTCCAAAGTCAACACCGCAAACCACCCCCCATGAAAAAATCCTCCTCGTGTTCCCACTATTATCTCCCTCCTCGTCCCGTGCCACGGTGCACATGTGGACCCTCATCGCCGGGGCCCCCCGAATGCTGCGGTTTATGGTCTGTCAAAGGCACCTCCATTTGCGCTCATATCTCGGGACGTGCGGGGTGAGCCAGGAAAAACGTTTGCTCGGGTACTGCCAGCACAAAGGCTGGCTACATCGGTGGCTTGTTATTCCTAATCAAATTCTCTGCTTCAGTTTTTCTTTGCAGCCCTAATCTTTAACAGCAAAATCTTGCTACCCGTCACACGTCTTTGAAATTCAAGCACATTCCATTCAGAAAAAAAATCAATCCATGTGTACAGTTATTTTATTATGGAGGATTTTATTTATATAATGTACCCACCCATGTTGAACGTGGTGACTTTTCTGTTTTTGTAGGCTTGCATTTTTTATGAATTTAAAATATGCCCGATCCTCTTTTATACTGCAGTATAATGCGAACGGCAGTATGTTTTATTTGATAACTTGAGCTCCATTTTTGGTTGTTCCTCTCTTGCCCTGCACAGGTTCTGCAGAGCCTGCTGAATCACTACACACAGAAGAAGGATAAAGTGCTGCTCTTCTCCCTATCCACCAAGGCAAGTGTGCCACACGCGCAGTTGAGGTGGCCTCTGCAAGGCGCGCTGACCCCCACAAGGCTCCGCAAGAGAGAGCGCGGTGGGCCGGGTCTGCTGACGTCAGGCTGCCATGCTCTCTGCCTCGGCACGCCTAGTTTACTTTGGTTTCGCCTTGCAAATGGAACACATGTGAAAGGCATTGTGGGACTGGGGGTTTAGTGCGGGGGGGGGTGTATGTGGTGAGGTTCAGGCATATGTGGATTTTCTGTCGAATGTGCATCTTCCACCATGTCTTGTGTAATATTATTATTACTATTATTTATGTGTTTGCCTATTTGAGTCGTCCACTTTGTACACTAGTGCAGTTTTGGTTTGTCGAAATAAGAAAACACTCTGTTGAACGCAGGCATGGATATAAATGCAGTCATGCGATGGGTGTCATTTTAAGGCAGGGTAGACTTGGCTCTCCCAGGCAGCTAACGGTAGACGGCAGTATCAACACGTGCTTTTCCTCCAGCTCCTGGATGTCCTGGAGAACTACTGCATGGCAGCTGGGCTGGAGTACCGAAGGCTGGATGGGGCCACCAGGTGTAAGGACCGAGTGAAGATTGTCAAGGAGTTCAACAGTTCGCTGGATATCAACATCTGCCTGGTGTCCACCATGTGAGACTTAAGCAGTAGCCGAAGGGCATGAGGCCTATCAGAGAAAACACACAGTCACCACCGCACCAGGTACCGTACTTTTGGTACTTTGAGAAGTACCAAAAGTACGGTACTTAAAGGTATTGGTTTTCCACTGGTGTAAAACTGGTACCACTGTCGAATGACATCACAGAGCGAGGTGGGGAATTTTGTACTGTATTCCGAAAATGGCTGTAGTATATTATGTGGTTTGGCGATGTGCGATATTAATACGAACACAGCGCGTTATGTCCATGTAATTCTTATGTTGCTAGTAAGCTAGACTAAGGTCAGACTTTTTCTTTCAGTTCTGTATACGGACATTATATTGCAGGGGGTTGAAGTTTCGCTAAAATATTTTCAGTCTGTTACTCTGTCGTAGGAAAAACAGCTTAGCAAGGTTTGAAATTTTAATTACTATTCCTGTAAATTTATGTTTAAAAATCAGTTTAAAGCTAACCTCCACTGCTTTTGCATGAGCGCTGCATGCATGTTCCGAGACGATCATAATCATTTTCATCCTTGCTGTTTAAGTCACTCGAAGATGGGTTTGTGAGGAATTTATGAAGTCATTTTTTACTTTATAAATATCCCAGTATTTATTACAACAAAATCACATCTCTAGAACAGCACGCATATAGCAGTGTATTAAACAAAATACTTTGTAAATTTCTTGTCATGACATCCTGATCTTTTTGTTGTATCTGTTCTTCTGAGCAGATCGCAGTATTTTATTTTATTTTTTTACTTTGTTTGTCATTGTTTTCTGAGTCCGGAACAACTTTCAAGGCAGCGTTTGTATTGTGTTTCAGAGGCAGGCTGTTTGCTTAAGCAATCGACAAAGAAAGCGTTTCGGGTCCAACCCCAAAGTACCGAAGAAGTACCTGGTTTGGCACTTTTGGGGGAGGGAGAGAAAAACGGTGTTCTGCTGATTTCAAGAGACCTGTGTCCACATCTGGCAAAGCAGAACTGCTGCCTGTACTGGCAGCATGACCCACGGGTCAGTTTAAAATCTCCCAGAAATTGGGCCAAAAAAAAAAGTTGACAAACAGCCAGAAAAATGCTTTGGCTGATTACGCCACAGAAAAGTTTTATAAGAGCAAATTAAAGAGAGGGAGATTAAAGGCACTTTTGGTTCTGGAACTTTTGGTACTGGAACTGGACCGGAAGTCAGTAAAAAAGCGAAAGTAGGGCTGCCACTAGCGACTATTTTTCTACTGATTAGTCTATCGACTGTTTTACTGATCTAAATGATTAATTTTCCTCCAGAAAATCACATTGATCATTTAAGTTAATGTTATTTTGATTACAACAAACTGTATGTCATTGCAGGCTTTTAGATAATGGAAGCTGGGTTTTCGGTTCTATACAGACATTATTTTTGCCCATAATTCAATAAGCAGATTAGTAGTATGCCTAAATTATTAATGAGATGCATATTGTGACCCCCAAAAGTTAGTCATCTGTATAAATTCGGCATATCCTTATGCTTATTAACTCCGGTTAGCGGAGCACGCCACATGCTATTGTTTTGGTAAATCGTGGAAGTGATAAGTGCTGATGTGGTGCTGAAGAAAGGGACAGCTCAGCAGCCACAGCGTGTTTTAAAAGAGGAGATATTGTGGTTAAATTAGGTAAAATGACGCTGGTCATGTGGCAGTGCTTTTTCAAGATTAAAGTCCGACACTTTTTTTGTGGTAAATATAGTTTTAATTTTTATTTCAGTTAATGATTTTTTTTTAATTAATTTGCTGTCCGTTTTTATTTGAGTTTTGTTTTACTATCACACTGGTCTCAACAAGCTCTATACGCACATACTCACTGGCACCATCCATCAAAATAGAATAAACCCAGATTTTAGCCTAAACCATTTTTCTCACACTTAGAATGGAGATTCTAACGTAGCAGGCAGACAACCCTTTGACTTTGATAATGAGCATATTTAGCAGATACAGGGACAAAAGATATTAAAAAGCTTTCCATACTAATGGCCATTTCATAAACATGAATAGACAACACATATGGTGGTTTTGCCTGTCCTGGCAGCCATCATCCAGAATAGTGTCTGAGTGTTTAATCTCATGCATAGTGTTCGTTTCGTTGTGATACGCCATCAAACTTTGCACATTGTACAAACTGCCTTTTTGTTTTGTGATAATTTTAACTACTACCATAATTACATAGTGATATTGCATAAAAAAAAATTCTTATAATGAATTGAAGCGTTTTAGAAATCATAAAGATCATTTTATAATAATTTTAGAAAACGATGCGTTGATTTAAAATATTGATGTTGACGCATTTTGAGCGTCAATGTCATGGACTACGTCGACTAAGCAAAAGTACCAAAAGTACGGTACTTGGTGCGGTGGAAAAGCTCCCTTAGTGTAGTATTTGGTCCTGCGAGGAGGTGTGTTTGTATTTGTAAAAACCTGCAGGTGGTTTGCTTTTGTACTCTAATGACATTTTATTGATCTTCTGCTCACAGGGCTGGTGGACTAGGGTTGAATTTTGTGGGTGCCAATGTCGTGGTGCTGTTTGACCCAACATGGAATCCTGCCAGCGACCTTCAGGCTATTGACAGGTGTGTGCCCTCCCTCTCCCCCGTATGCATGCAGTCTTCGTCTTCCCAGTTTTTCTGCTGTATTAAAGTGTTGCTGGATGGATTTGGATGAACAGACCTTAACTCAAACACATCATTGACAGTTCTGACATGCTCAAGACACTGGCTGATGAAGACTTAATAAGATGCATTATCTATTATATTTAACTACTCCTTCCCCGTATGTGTCCCGTTGCAGAGTTTACCGCATCGGTCAGTACCGAGATGTCACCGTACTCAGACTGATTTCTCTAGGCACCATTGAAGAAGTGATTTACCTGAGGCAGGTTTACAAGCAGGTACATGGTGTGACCTTTCTGTAACTGTGCAGGCTTTGCTTGAATTCTCTCTGTAGCGTCTGCTGTCAGTTATATAAGCATTTTCAGTCACAGAAGTAGATTGACTCCAGGCAGCAAAGCAGTAATCTCTGAAATGCTTACTGGGCAAAGGCAAATTACATTGCACCTCCAATTTAATTATCAGGAATTAACGTTGTAAAGCTACTAATGTGAAGTTTATGGC
Source organism: Brienomyrus brachyistius (assembly GCF_023856365.1). Classification (NCBI taxonomy): domain Eukaryota; kingdom Metazoa; phylum Chordata; class Actinopteri; order Osteoglossiformes; family Mormyridae; genus Brienomyrus; species Brienomyrus brachyistius. The sequence continues at coordinate 27,736,356 of NC_064534.1, forward strand.
TCGCCTGGTTAGGCAAGGTAACCCAAACCACAATTGCCTCTTTAACCTAGTGTCTGACCTTGTAACAAGATCTCAGCCGGCTGCTTCGCTAACAGTGTGTGTCCACAGAGCCATTACACAATGCTGGAAGCTACACAGTGCTAAATAATTAAGCTAAAGTGTAATTACACAGTGAAGTTTCCGACTTATAATAACATTTGAGCCGGTCATTAGTGATACAGGCCTGGGATGTCAAATCCCCGCTCTTTCTGTGACCGTATAAACCTTGGCAGCCTGAGTTACACTGAATTTGTTGGGCCACATCTGTTTTTTAATTGCTTTGTGTGTAACCATAGTATAACCATAACAGTCTGCTTATCCTAAAATATACCGAGATCAACACGTTTTATGGATCGCACGACCTGGATTGTTTGTACGATTTATGAAACACTGGATGCGACATGTTGCCCAAATTAGTTCCCCTTCACTGCTTTTCCATAATCATACCATATAAAAAGTATTTTAAAATACTTCATTTGGCCAGAGCATTACTTCCCCTCTTGGGAATATGACATAGGTGTGTGGTGGAGTTTTTCCTGTTTTCCTCATGATCATTACACCCTCCCCCCCCCCCCCACCCCAAATGTTTTGTAATGAAGCAACTGGAGTCGGCCGTGGTGGAGAACGAGCACGCCAGGAGGTACTTCGAGGCTGTGCAAGGGGTGGATGGTCACACGGGGGAGCTCTTCGGGATCCAAAACCTCTTCCGGCTGCAGACCCAGGGCGCCTGCCTCACCAGGCTGATCCTCGAGGTGACGATGAGGGGGGACAGTGACATATGGAGCGCTCTGAGGAACATACTTTTGCCTTGGCTGTCCCTACCCAACTGAAAACAGTATCTGAGGGTTTGGATCTCAAAGTGTCAGGACTCCAGAACGCTGTAACTACTATTAATGGGACATAAAATCCCACTTATCAGAGATGGTTTATGATTAAAATGAACAGTTTACCTTCTGATAGTTTCCCCAGACTTGGACATGCTGACTGGTCCTGTGTGCTCTATCTGTATGCTTCCTGAAAGGCCTCGTTCGGACCCTGCCGATACCGTCCCAAAGGACCTCTGTCAGGCTGTGTCAGTGCTTCGCTAAGGGGAGGGATGTCCTGTCCATGTTTTGGCCCAGCAGCCAGTAGCCCTTTGCTTCAGATGAACATGGTGTGAGGTTTGCATGTGTTTTTTGCAGAGAGAAGGACGCTTGGAGGCAGGCATGCTAACAGCAGAGACTGCAGCCATGGAGGGAGCCGCGCGGAGCGTGAGTAACTACCTGTTTAGCGACCCGTGACCGGAGCGCTTCTCCTTTCCCATCCCTTTCTCTTCCCATCATCCTCTTCTTTGTTTACAGCATCTCTGTTCCCATGTGAAACATTTTTTTTCCCCCTCATAGAAAACACATGGACATCATTACCACCTCACGTCCTGTATATAACCATAAGGGGCCATTCTTACATTTGTTTGTTTACCCGATTATTTGTGATTATTAGTGAAGCGGCGTCATGCTTTTATTTTTCATCAGGCACCTGAAGGGCAGCCTGGGAAAGGCCCCATGAACGGCGACAGCAGAAACAGAGTCGTTAAGGGGGTCGCTGGTGTTCTAGACTTCAGCAGCGCCAGCGAGGACGAGGACGGACGTGGCGTCTGTAGGAACCCCCTATCCTCCCGCAGAGATGAGGAGCTACACCCTGGGACCTCCACGGACCATCTGAGCCTTTTCCACCATGGGCTATCCAGTCTGCTTCAAGGGACCAGGGTGAGCAGCGGTGGTGAGAGTGAGGAGAGTATGACAGATGAGGACGCCACGTCTCCCCGTTTGGGAAGACCGCCCACCCACAAGACAGACCACAACTGGACTGTTTCAAGTGACTCTGAAGGGGAGGCAGTGGGACGGGAGAAGAAGGAAGTTGGCGTGACAGCCCAGTCATCAAGTCCGCACAGGAAGTCGAGAAGCAAGCGAAGGAGAGCAGGCCAAACTGTGAACTCCGAGGATTCCCTCGGGTCCGAGTCCTCAGACAGCCCTAGACATGCCAAACACACGGTTCGGCACCAGAGCCGCAGCTCACCGGTTCCTGATAGTGACACGGACGAGTCGGATGACGTAGAGGTCTCGAAAGGCTCTGATCGTTACGACGCCACGACCCGCTTCGGGGATTCCAGGGATGAAAATCGGAGCTGGAGTCGGAACAGTGACGCAGGTCCAGGCGGATACACGAAAGTGAAAGAGAGAGGGGCCATGTGGCAGCGGGGGCAACCAAGCAAGGAGCCCAGCGTGGGGGCCATCGATAAATTGTTAGGTAATGTGCAACAATGTAGCATCCATCCATCTGCCACTTCTGCTGGTCGTGCCTCTGTGGAGGCCAGGAGCGTATCTTGGGCACTGGAGACCATAAGGCTGTAGCAAACCCTTAATTATAATAATACATTTTATTTGTATAGCGCTTTTCAAGGTCTCAAAGACGCTTACATAGAATAAAGTAAACGGATAAGAAAACGAAAAAACATTATGGGTGGGTAAGGTTATATATGCTTGAGCAAACAAGAAAGTTTTTGGTTTAATTTTGAAACCTGAGACAGAGATTGATAGATGAATGACAGCGGGGAGTGAGATCCAAAGTGGGGGCGCTAAAGGGGAAAATGCACGGCCACCCTAGCCATGGAGTTTCGGGGGGGGGGGGGGGGGTGAGGAGAGAGCCGGAGGAGGAGGATTTAAGAGTGTGGGGAGGCTGGTAGGGAAGAAGCAGTTCAGGAAGATAAGACGGGGCACGGTTGTTGATGGGGTCCTGGATGATCAGTACACCCAGAATTGGTTCATTAGGGGTCACCTACTCAGGCCAAATAACCATGTCATGCAAGATTAACTGCACCCTAGGGGGCAAGTAAATTCAGCACTTCACTGTTTCTTCCTCTAGGGGGAGTGCAGGGGGTAATTTACACACACTCCAATCAGCGCGTTGTGGGCTCCAGCAGGACCGAGGCCCGCATGAGCCGCGCTGCCGTGCGGGACGTCTTCCAATACGGGAGGAATACGCAGGCCCCAGCCAACCTGCTCCTGGACAGCCTCGAGGTGAGCTGCCGGGATCGGGGAGCACGCCGCTGTTAGCTGTATGAATGGCTTTGAGCGTGTGTATGTCTATGTACACGCTACAGTCGCTGTCGGCAGATGCACTGCCGTCGCCCCCCAGTCACGCCACGGAGAGAGAGGCACAGCAGGCAGCGACGGAACATCCCAAGCCCTCGGTGAAACACCCGGTCTCTCAGACCTTCCAGACTGTTCTACGGGGCCGCAGTGCTACCTTCATCTTTGGTCAGACGCCCAGCACCCTCCGCAGGTGAGGATGGGGTGTTGCACCACAGATGAATAATGCCCACAGGTCACATGGCACCTTTACTTTTCCATTTGCACTTCTTTTTTTGTCTGTATTAAAATGGACAAGTAGTTTTACTGGTCCTCACTCACCTGAAAGCAGACATTTATGTAAAAATTAGACTTCGCAACTCCGCCCTCCCCTCCCCGGCCGAAATTCCTCCGGTCCCACACTGGCTCTCTCCAGGGAACACTGGAGAACTCACTGCCTGAATGCGGTAAACAGACTCCGTCAGACCATAACCGTGTAAGCATGACACGAATTCAACGGAACCCGTGTTCAGCAGAGGCAGAAGGCCCTTCTCCTGTGTGCAGGCAGGACCTCCTCAGTGAAAAAGCAGATAAAAAAAGCATCTACCAAACACATCCTCTAATTATATATTTAAGAAAAAGAAAAGGGAAAAGAAAATGTGAAAGGGCCCAGGGAGGAAATTCCCGCCAGTCCAGGGCTTCGTGCCAGTCCCAGCCACAGCTGTGGAGTATAGCCCCCCCACCCCAGTCCTGGGGGAGGGACCACCCCAGAGCGCCCCGTCCTTTCCCCCAAAAATGCCACGTTTGGCTCCATCCCTCCACGGCTGATTTTCTGAAGCCCGAAGCGCAGAGCCCTGGGGTCCCTCCTACTCGGCCCCGGATCTCCAGCCGGGGGCTGCGGTGAGTTCCGACCGCACCGCCTCACGCCTCCCAGCCGCCCCCCACCCCCTTTTTCTTTTTGCCCGCTTTGCCTGAAACCATCCTGAATTAAAAAAAAAAAAAAAACCGTGGCATTTCGCTCAAGACCACGTTTATTCTCCCAGTTAAATTTGCTGTTCAGTTAAGTGTGGGACCAGAGCATTTTTATTACTGTTGCTTATTTATTGTTTTTCCTACAAAACCCACAAGTGGCAGTAACACCTCATAATAACTTACAAAGTCAAGATGCTTTGAAGTATCAGAAGTTTCATATTTACTTGCTTACTGGGTGATTTGGTGAATTTCGGTCTTTTTCCCTGTCATGTTTGATGATCTCGCGGGAACTGTCATGTTCCTGTCTTCCAGGAAGCAGCTGGCAGATATGGCCGCATATTTCCAGGCCTCCTCGGTGAGGGCCTTTGCAGAGGAAGTGCTGAGCAGCACCTCCATGCGGCGGCAGGCCATGCTTCAGGACTTCTACAGCTCCCGGGACCCCCATCTCAGGCCCCTCCTCTCCAAGGTCTTTCAGGACCCGGTACCACGGCAACCCAAGCCACCCATGTCAGTTACGCCAGAACCGGCCTCATCTTCCTCCCGGACGAGTTCCAGGCCGGCGTCCAAATCCAATTCCCAGGTTAACTTCCAGACATCAAGTTCGGCACAGCAGAAACTCCCAGAGGGAATGAAAGAAAATAAGAGGGTTATGAACCCGTCCTGTGTCAGGGCCCCCAAAGACCCCAGTGTGAACATGAACAGCTCCACCCCCGCTGAGGGTGACTCCACAGGCGAGCCTTCAGAGAAATTATATGCAGATGAAACCAAAGCCGCCCCAGCCTCCAATCTCCAAGGCCGGAGTCCTGTGCTGGATCAGCATGTGTCCATGCCTGGTGGGGCAGTACCACCAAGGAATGGAAAGGCACCAGTGACCTCCTCCTCCTCCGGCCTCGAACCCAGTGCCCACGTACCCCTCCTGTCAGATTTGATAGGAGACACCTCCATCCTGGATGACCTCTTCAAAAGAAAGACCAGGGTCAACCAATCCACAGGCCTCTCCCCGTCACATGCTTCAGGTCTCGGCGAGAGGGCAAAGGTCCGCCGCAAAGACTTCTGGGATATCCTCAGCGAAGGAAATGAGGAGTGCATCAACAAACTGACGGATCTGTCTGAGGTAGAAAAGATATGTGACAATACTAATGTAGCTGCCAGAGCTAAGAAGGACAAACAAGCTGATGGCTCCCAACTCTGGAGGAAGAATGAAAAGTTCCTGTGGAAGAAGTAGGAGTTCTTTTGGTATTTTAATAATTATATAGTGATGTGTAATAATGTGCTGCTGGACAGGTTAGAGACATTGCAGTTATTGGAAATGATCAGCGAGTGCCATTGTTCACATAACATGCCAATGCATGTTAGCTTTTAAAGGACTTTTTAGGTTTTACAGAGTTTTATATATGATGATGGAGAGGGAAATACTGTGACTTTCTGAAACTTGAATGTGTTGCTCTCGGTAGGTGTTATTTACCGGACTTTTACATGTGAAGTAATTTTAAGACAGATTACATTTTGAAATATGTAACTCATCCTGTTTTTGTTGGAGTTTGTGGCTCCAAAACAATAAAGGACAGAAATGGGTGTACAGGCTCATTTGTGTGTCATCTGGCCTCCAATTAAAATAACCATTGACTGTAATTTTGTCTGTAATTTTTTCATTTTGTGCCGGTATTCCCATTTGTCCTTTCGTAAGGTTGTTTGGGACTTTGATGGTTGTTTAGACCTCAGTCCCAGGTTTAGTCTGTTTCGAGGTGTTGATATATGCCATTTTCAGCACATGCACACCACCTGCTGGGGAAGGTCATTCTGGGTTATCCTACACTTGAAGGCCACACACACTCCCCAGTGTCCACCACCCCATTTGATTGGTCTAGGTTTGAATCTGGCCACTACGCTGGGTTGTTAGATCTGAACAGACTTGTTTAAAATCACTAATGAGTCTCCAATTACGCATGCCTGTGGTTTTAGCTAATTATTTTTCAGTAGCCGTTTTTCTTTTTTTGAGTGTTGATGTGAAGCGCGGAGTGAGTGCTGCGCTTCTCCCTGCGGTCGGCCCCTCCTCTCGCACGCCGAGTCGGTCAGACCCAGTGTCTGGAGCATGTTCCTGCCTGACTGTCCCTCAGACACAGCTGCCTGTGTTGGAGGTTTACAGAGCGGCTTGCTCACCTACAGCTGTCTCTTGACGACGTTGTGCGTTTCCTCAGTTACACATGTTGATGAGCTGACGGTCTTTCTGCCTGTCCGCTCACCGTTTCCTGTCCTTGTCAGACCCTGTCACGGTTAAATTAACAGAGTCGGCCGTATGTGATTTGACAGCCCTGATTAACACCAGGCCTATGAGTCATTAAACTCAAGGCTTTGGCGGATCAGAAATCATTATGTAAAATAAGCACCGCACACTTTTTGTTCAGGTTATGAAATCTGCCGCTTTAAATACTAATTATGATGTTTAAGGTAGTCTGACGTCATCTAATAACTCCTTTTCCCCTCAGCATTTAAATAAATTTAATTTGAAGATTCCTCATAATAACAAAGAAATAACTTCATAAACCCACCACTAAACAAACAGGTATTAGGGGCGACATATTATATTCACAATTGTTATGATAGCATACTGTTCCCATAGAATAAATTAAGCATTTTTCCGTCACGCATTCATTTCTTTCAATATTAATATGACTACCTTTGCAAACGTCAGAATTGTCAAAAGAGAACAACTCTGTCTGGTACATTTGCTTTTGTTCCATGTTTAAGTTTTTGACATCATGTTTAAGTTTTTGACATTTTTTAGTGATTGAATGCTAAATGTTCCACAATTGGGGGGGGTGGATTGTTTGTCTACAGTCTAGGGGATTGATCTCTCTCTTTTATTTTTAAAGAGTTAAGTTACCTAAAGCAATGGCCATGCAATATCCCATGCTGATAGAAAAGGATTTTAAACTGTAACGTCTCTTGAGTTGTCTGTATGAAATTGTGCGTGAGGTGAAATTCACCGAAAAATGTGGCCTTATCTAGGTGTTTGTCATTGTAATCCGTCTATCCTTAAACTGCTTATCTTGAGCAGTGTTGATGGTTAAATGGCAAAGTAAAGTCTAAATCATAATTGTAGCGAGACAAAAAGTGATTAGGACTGCAGAAAAAAATCATCGGCTGCAATCTGCCCTCCCTGCAGGACATCTACTACAGCAGGGTTCCAAAGTGTGCTGGCAAGATAATGTTGCACATTCCCACCTCCTTCTGATCCCTTTTCTTCTGGCAAAAGGGTTAGTGCGCTAAAGACAAGGACACTCAGGCTGCCCAACAGCTTCTTCCCCAAAGCAGTATCACCTCTGAATCAGCAGAACCATCCACAGTGGGACCCCCCTGCCACAGGGCACCTTTCTGTTTTTTTTTCTCCCTACGTTCCATCTTCTGTGGATCCATCTTTTATGGATTTTTTTAATGTTTTATGTTACCTGTCTGGTGTCGTACGTCTGTGCTCTGTGCCACACACATTGTAACTCCAAGAAAAAAATCCTACTATGCTTCACAGACCCGGCAAAGAGTTGCCTTTCTGTGTAAGCTGCGGGTACAGATTGTGGAGTGTTTGTCATCCTGGATTGAAGAAGAACTGAAGATGGGTCTCAGCTTAGGGAACTACCCTGGATCATTGTTAAGGGCAGCATTTTTCAACCGGCATGCTTTCTGTGTGTCTGAGCTTGTGTGTGTGTGGATTAAGTTTATATTATATGTCCGCTATAATGTGATAAAAACCATTTTGACGTGGTCCCCACCCATTTTCCTCCACGTTATTTTTCAGGTCCCCACAAACATCTATAAATGCAATCGAAAAAGTAAAAATGCGAAAAGTCTCGTTTAGTTTAGTTACTTATGGTTAAGGTTAGGGCTGGGTAATGGTTAAGGTCGCCATGTTGGGATTAGAGTTTTCCCCATAGAAATGAATTGAGAGTCCCCACAAAGATATAATTACATTACAAGCCTGTGTGCGTGTGTTTGTGTGTGTGTGTATGTGTGTGTATGACTAAATTGTGAATGTAGTGTAAGTGATTTAGATAAAAAAAAAACTGTATAAGCGACTTTTTATTCATTTAATTGTGCAGCAGGCTTGAAGTGCCCTTTTCACATTATTAGACCGTTCGAGTACATGAGTTCGACAATTTGCCGACTGCCCTGTTGTAGAAAGACAAGATGGTGGACAAATTTTGGAAAAATAAAATTTCAGAAAATGTACTTGATCCTGAACCAACACCATTCTGCAGTGGAGAGGAAAAAGAGAGAGCAAAACTGGTAACTAGACAGTACAGTGACGGTTAGCTGGAATATGGATGGATATTCCTGTTCATTAACAGTTACTCAGTGGTGTGCCCTGGGATTAATGCCTTATGAAAAGTGTGCCATGATAGAAAATAGATTGGGAAACACTGGTCTAGGACCTAGCCATCTCACCAACTTGTTTTCCAAAATACCACTTATACAGCATTTTATTAATGTATATGACGGATCCGTGTCTTTCAGTAAATTAGTAAATGCTGCATATAAGAGCAGTGGCCCTAACTGGGCAAGCAGCTGCTTACAAGGGGCTAATGGATGGATGACGGACTATAATTCCCAGTATCTAGTTGCACAGAACATGATAACACATGGTACCTAAAATGCTTTTTTTCTCTCTATACTTTACTTACTCAAACGTGGTTCAGTCACAGGAGATATGCGTAGCCACAAAAGAACATGCATGGATGACCAGTCTCAGATGGCTACTAATTTGAGGTCAGGAGACACTGTGTATCAGCAGTTTCCCTTAAGGCAATGAGTATTGTTGATTACATCACATACCATTTCTAAATCAGTTTAATCATCTTATTTTGTGTACATTATGAGAAGACCCAGCGCATTGAAAAATCCCATGAAGCTCTGAAAGGTTGAAGGGAGGTGATGAAAGCAAAGAGATGGATGGATTCAATCACTGCAACAATAAATTTGCCTCTGGGAAGCCTGAAGAACGTCCTAGAGGAATTTTGTCTACTCAAGCAGTGCCCTGTGCTGGCTAATCCGCATTAATGGGTCATGTAGAGCATGGCACTAGCTACACAGATTTAACGCAAATGTATCTCCTGATTTGTGGCAGGCGTAATGCATAGCGTCCATCCTCAGGGCACAGTGACATATTTTATGGTGGCCCCCACTGTCCGCACATCTCACACTCAGCTGGCGGGAGTGACCCCCACCCCCCTGGAGCAGTACCCGCTCCTAAAAGCCACTCTTCCTTGCCAAGGACTTTCATAGCGGCCGCACACGGCCAGCAAAGACGGAGAGCATCGAGCTGGGTGCGGCTACACGTGGAGCTGGAAAAGCCTTGGTGGTGTTTTTGTTGGGTCTGGTTGGGTGAGCCCCCCCTCCGCCCCACTAGCCCCACAGGTGGGTATGACATTTGCTACATTGGAAGGGTTCGTCTGGCACCACTTGTTTAGTCTGAAGCCAGGGAGTGGTTCAAACTGCAGTTGCAATGGTGAATCGGCACAAGTTGGAAGATGTGTGTGTGTGTGTGTCTATGTAGATTTGGCTTATATAACATTGTGGGGACCAAATGTCCCCCACAATGTAATGAAAACCTGTTATTCTGATGTTGTGGGGACCGTTTTTCAGGTCCCCACAAAGATTTGTGAATGCAATCAAAATAGTAAAAATGCCAGAAGTCTCATATTTTGTTTAGTCATTTATGGGTTAGGTTAGGGCTGTTTCTCCATAAACCTGTATATATGTGCGAGTGTGTGTGTGTGTCTGATCCAGACGTGAGGAATCTGTATAATCTGCATCTCTCACCACACGGGGCTTTAACAGCGCGTTAGCAAACACGCGTGCGCGATCGCTCGTCTTCCCGGGCCTGTCCCAGCGAGCCTCACTAGCCCGTCTGTCAGCAGGGTTTTTTTTTTCCCCACAAGCGCATTAACGGCGCTCTGGCTTACTCTGCCTTACTCTGCCTTACTCTGCCCGCGCCCTCCCCCCTGCACCATGCCTCTGTGTGTGGTCCCAGTCATCACACGCATGTCGAGCGCGTCCGTCTCTCATCACTGGCGGAACACTCAGCACCCTTTCCCTTCACAAAGGCCATTTAGATCCCCTTTGTCACCTCTGGGCATCACATTTTCTAGCTGATTGTGGGTTTTGATTATTTTTTTTTCCTAATGTTTTGATCCTAACGGTTTTTCGAAGCAAATCAACTACCTTTTTAGTTTGCCAGATCCTAAAAGCTAAACATTTATACAGCTTGATTTTGAATTGAAGCAAGTGAACCAGGGTCTAATTTCCAACAATGCAACGAACGCCCCTTTGCTGTCTGGCCTTCAAATTAAGAACAAAGTCTGTGCCACAAAGCCCCCTCCCTGCTCTCAGTCTTTATTATTATTATTCTCGTGATGATATATATTTTTTTAAGAGGGAGGGAGTACCTATGCAGCCAGCTAGGCTGGATGAATCCATTTTCTCAGCCTCAACTATAATGGCCTCTGGATGACGCAGATGCAGGCTCTTGGTTAGAGCAAATTCAGGGAATAAAAGGGGGTTTAGAAACCACAGTAGATATTTTCCTTAGTCATAAACTCAAGAGGTTAGCAGAAGGTTTTTACTCCAAGCGACGGCTGTAACATCTTTTCATATCTCCCGCAGGGTCTGCAGACGTGCTTCTGTGATGCGTCGGGACATACACGGTCCCCTCTGTTCCACGTCCATTTGAATGACACTGTATAATGTTGTCATTTTCAATGCGTTCCATAGCGTTCGGCTTTCAGCTGGAACCCTGCGAGAATGAGCAGTGCAGCCACAGGCTGCTTAGAAACAGAAGTTCTAGAACCAGATGGACGAGACAGTGATGTCACAGTGGCAAATACTTAAACAATGACCTACCCCTCATTTATTTGGTCTCAGTCCATAACCAGAGGTCTAGGGAAAGGCTACCACTAATGAGAATCCGCTTCATAAATTTAGCAACCATTCAAAGCACTCCAGTGCCATTGTTGCTCTAACAATTCTTAAGCCATGGAGCCAAGCTCTGCTTTCCCAGCTTTATTTATCTAAAGATCGTCTTTCTCACATTTTCACGCCCATGCTTATGTTGTGTCTTGTTATTTGAGAGCGACTTCATGCAACAGCAATGTGGCTAATGAGGGCCCATGATAAAAGTATGGAAATATTTTCTATATTCTTGTCAATTATTAACATGTGTTATTGACCCGACTGCGGCACCGTCAGCCAGACCTGGCGGTTGCATTAGCGCTTGGCCGCGTATCCGATGTCAGGCAATTTAAAGGCCATTTCTGTAGGTGGTCTGCAGATGGGCCGGCTAAAGCCGGCCAGTGCCTGTAATTCACAAGCCCACTTCTTCCCTGTTCTCTTGGGGTGGGGTGCGGTTATGGGTTGCGGTGGGCGGGGGTATGTAAGGGGGCGTACAGAAAGTATCAGGGTTCACAGTATCGGGGTCTGCGGTGGATCGTTGATGGTTGTCAGTAGAGGCCTAGCCTGTTAACAGGGCTGTTCCACTGGGTCTGGAGGACCAGCAGAGGCACCCCAGCGGAAGTACTGAAAATCAATTAATTATCCATAAATTAATTTATCAATTATTAATTACTTATTAATTTCTTATTCTGACACCTCAATGATCAACAGTCTATTTTTTTTATACCAAATAAAACTGGGGGGGCTGGAGCCCATTCCCCTCCCTTTTCGACACCAGTACGTGTGTCCCAGTGAACGGGTGGGCTGTGCGCTCTGGCCCGTGCCATCGATCGCTCTGTGGGAAATTCATTTGGATACACGGATAAACATCAGCAAATGTTACCTTCCAAGCATGACCTAACTGCTTTTTAATATGTTTCTTTCAATTCCTGTAAAAAAAAGAAAAGAAAAACACTTGTTGGATTCAGATGTTGTTATAAATCTCAGTGCCGGCAAGCGGGCTGCTGTAAGCAGCTCTCATCGTACAAACGCAGCTTGGGCTGGAAAAAGTTGCTGGAAAAGTCGTTGGATTCCCTGCACTTTGGTGAATGAAGCTACCCCCCCACCCCCACCCCCATTTGCCCATGCACGCCACCACATCCTGTTTTGTGAGAATTCGCATCTGCGGGACTTAAAATCTGCATGTGACATGACGATCCCCAAGTGGGGTCCTTTTTGGAAGATGACATGATGTGATACAGTGTCTGGAACAGATGGCTGAAGAGGCCCTAATGTAATGCATAGTGGGTGTGTATGTGTGTGTGTGCACGTGCCTGTGTATGTCTGTGTGTGTGTGTATGTCTGTGTGTGTATGTCTGTGTGTGTGTGTGTGTATGTCTGTGTGTGTGTGTGTGCACGTGTCTGTGTGTGTGTGCACGTGTCTGTGTGTGTGTGCACGTGTCTGTGTGTGTATGTGCACGTGCCTGTGTATGTCTGTGTGTGTGTATGTCTGTGTGTGTGTATGTCTGTGTGTGTGTGCACGTGTCTGTGTGTGTGTATGTCTGTGTGTGTGTGTGTGCACGTGTCTGTGTGTGCACGTGTCTGTGTGTGTATGTGCACGGGTCTGTGTATGTGTGTGTGCGTGTGTGTGTGCAGCCAGCGCAGCTGTGTTTTCTGTCTCTCAGCTGTTGGATCGCCAGACACGCAGGGCCTCCAGGGAACAGCGACACTCAGATTCGCTTTTGTTTGGCTCAGAGCTGAACCGGCTGATAGGCATCAATAAACGAGGAGGAGAGAACCTGCCCAAACAGGACCACCCCCCCCCCCCCCCTCCCCAGCGTGGCTGAAGTTCTTCCGGGGACTTTTGCGTAAAATGTGCTTTTGTGTGCCACTCGTCTCCACACCTGTTACAGCCCAGGACCACCCCCTGCCCCGCTTTCATGTCAGTCCTCAGTACAGGCTGCAGTGTGTAACAGCTTCTTTCCACAGGTCTGGAGTGACCCCGCATCTAAATAGTGCATCATTAGCGGATACTGCTTTAGAAGGTGCTACTTACGCATGTTATATTTAACCAGAATGAAATGGTGTCTCAGACGCAAACGAAACTAGTTGATCAGCCTGCTCATGCTGACTGGCTGGACTCTGATGGAGAGCTTCCTTATAAGATCTTGATCTTCAGTCAGCACCGAGATTGTGAGCTCGAGCCCCAGAACTGATGTGCATTATTCCAGTGGTTAAAGCATCACCGTAGGGTCTTGTTGACCCCTTTCCATCTGGAGTGCATCCTCCCTTTGTTGGGATGAGGAGATTGCAGCATTTTCTTCATAGATCTGCACCTCCCACACATCCCCCTCTCTAAAACCTGAGTCTCGGGAATAAATGGCTGAAAAATCCATGTGTCAGTTTGGACACTCTAGGATCTCGATTAAAACCATCTTGTTGTACTCATGAAAGATTAGGTTTACAGTATTACCCAGCCATGTTTTTCAGCAGGTCAGATTTATTATCACACATATAAAAATTGTTTCACCGTGACTCTGACTGGATAGTCATTTGCTAAGATTGCATGGATGTGGTGCAGTTGTTTCCCTCTTGGGATTTAAAACTGTAATGATGCTTCATGCCCATCAGCTGAGCAAACATTCCAATACTTTACACAAATAAGTACCAATTAACTCTTAAAATTTTGATCATTCTTCTTACGACCACTAATACAGCTTATAAACACATATGCAAACAGCAAATGTCAGTGTTACTCTTAAACGAGTGTTCCTTTATTCTGATCAGAAATGCTTTTTTCTTTCAAATTATGTGAGAAGTTGGTACGTAGATTACAACTAAAATGTGACTGGTTCCTCTCTTTCTGATATACCCCACTCACCACAGAGTTCTGTGATGCATCCTGGGACATCAGCACTTTGAACCTGATCATCTGTCATGATGACATTCGTGACTGAATATAGCCATCACCAAGGAGGACGGTGATGTCGTGGCAAGCTGTGACTCTGATTGGTGAAAGTCCCAGACTATGACCCATGACCTCTGCTGAGCACAACTGACAAACTGCTTTAGTGTGACGGTCCACAAAATCATGACTGTTTAACACAGTGATGCTTCTGTGCTTGCATGCCAAAGTGTCAAAAACCCTTGACATTTTCCTTAAGTAGTTTTTTACCTGTTTGGAAGACATAGAATGCCTTTTGATAATTTAATGGGCATTAAAATTAATATGAATCAGTAGAGGATGTATGTCTTTTTTCTCATGCTCTTTCTTGGTTATTTCATCGCACAGAATTTAGTTGTTTTTGAATTCTAACTGTCAGAGAAAAAGAGTGACAAAGGTCTTAGTGGTGTAAATGTCTGCAGTGCCCTGACTGCTGGAGTTGTGCCCATGTGAGGTTGCTGTCCTGCCAAATACTTCACAAGTCCATTAACAAGATGACGGGTTTCTGCAGAACCCCCTGGCGGTATAACACAAGTGGGCCGGAGGGTTTTCAGGTGACTAATATCAGTGAAACAACTACCTCCACCCGCCCCCACCCCATTCCAGAAATACACCAAGGAAGCTGGTGACCAAAGTCACCCTGGTCAGTTGTGAAAATTCATCACCATCTGGGCCAGTCTCCACCTCTTTCTCCATAAGCACCCTACAATTACCTGGAAACCCAGCGAGATTATTCAGGGAAGTAAAAACTGCCAAAAAAAAATCCTCTTTTCTTCCGCTCAGTCATCTCGCCATCCTTCCTGTAATGGACATTCCTGCTTTAATATCTTTTCAGCTTCAAGTCAATAAAATCCATTTTTATTGTGCTTATTTTCCTCTGGGCAGGACTAATCAGCAGCTGTAAACAATGGAGAATTTCACAACGCCTTCCTGTTCTTGAGCTTGATTGCAAACATCAATGCACCTACACCATTAAACCCCTAACTTGGTGCTTTATAGCAGACTAAAATTTTCAACAGAGGCTGATGATTCCTGTTGGGGTGGGGGGGTGGATGAGGCACATATTTGGCCTTGGAACTGCAGAGTTTTTTCATACCTTTCAGTTACTCTCCTCTATTGTCTTCTGGTTTCACCCATTCAGATTTTTACGACCGTTTAACATTAACTGTTGTGTCAGTCACCAGTACTGTTCCTCGTAAATCTGTTGAACACAACATAGTTTGCCAATCGCCCAGAGATAAGATGACTGATTTATAGACATAACAAAACATAAACAGTTAATGTGTCATTAAAAATATTTATAATCTCCCAGTTTTTTTTATGATTACCTGAGGCTACAGCTGTAGTCTGTAAGGTTTCTCTTGGCACAGAATTCCATGATCCACAGTATCCTTGCAGCTTCACGTTTACAGGCCCATTTAGGTCAGACGTTTGTCCACCGGGGGGGGGGAGCTGCAAGTATCAAGCCAAACAAACACTGCAGCATGAGCTGATATCTCGCAGCAGCACCATTTATCTGTTAAAGATAACCACCCTGAGGCAGAGAATGCCTCGGGTCATACAGTCTGTAGAGCCTCATTTATATCAGAGTATGCTTGGTAACTGCCGCATCTGTCACCAGGACAACAAGTCTTTGTGGTTTATTGAGTGCCGCAGTATCCAAGGTAATGTCAGCACACCACTATGAAGGATAGACCACATCCAGCAGGAGTAACCGTGGATGCAAGGGGTAGCTGTCTGAAGGGGATGTCTTGGTACTAACTCAAATTGTATACAAAAAACATAAAACCAGAGCTGCCCAACTCACTGTAGAATTAAATATGCACCTTGACTCTCCTGTTTCCACCAAAACCATTCACCAGCTCCACAGGGTCTATGTTCATGGTCGGGCTGCTATAGCCAAGCCTTTGGTCACTCGGGCCAATACCAAATGTCAGTTTTGATGGTGCCAGCAGCTCAAATCTTGGGCTGTGGACAATGTGAAACACGTATTGTTCTCTGATGAGTCCCCCTTCACTGTCTTTCCCACATCCAGGAGAGTTACGGTGTGGAGAAGCCCCAAAGCAGCTTACCAGCCAGACTGTTACATACCCAGAATGCAGCACAGGGGTGGATCAGTGATGGTTTGGCATGTAATATCATGACATTCCCTAGGCCCACTACTTGTTCTAGATGGGTGCATCATTGTCAAGGATGACTGAACCATTTTGGAGGACCGTGTTCACCCAGTGGTTGAAACATTGTACCCTGAATGTGGTACCATTTATCAGGATGATAATGCATCAATACATGCTGCAAGACTGCATGATGTAGTGAGTGGCCACTGTCTGCAAGTCTGCATGGCTCAAGAGTCCTCTGGCCACTGTGCAGGACTTGCATCTGTCCTTTCCAAGACGAATTGATGCTGTATTGGCCGCAAAAGGAGGCCCTACACTATACTAATAAGTTATCCAGGTGTTTCAGTTTCACTGTCCATCCCCTGTATGTGCTATGAGAAGACATCTTCATTAACAGGTTTGAAGCCGTGGGCTATGAAATAAGAGAAAAAAGACACCATCCATCCATTCATCCATCCATCCATCCATCCATCAATCAATCACTCTTTATAACTTTTTATCCAGTATAAAACAAGCTGACATGCCACTTTAATTGCTTGACAATTAAATTATGTGCATGTTATATTTGGTCTAATTTTTTTCAACTTTATATAATGTAAGTAAGAAATATATAATTAGATTCTTCAACAAGTGTCAATCAGGATGCAAGAGAAGTACATTTAGCTGACAGTAAGTGGGGTTATGCTCTCAAAGAGTCAAGTGGGAGGCGATGTAGTAGATGGGCCTGTGATCTAGCACACAAGCCCTGATATCAGTGCAGATGGGGCCATCACATCTGTGAGCCTCTCAGGGCAGCTGCTATTTCCTGGAACACCGAGTGACCACGACTCTCTGCTATATGTCAAGTACGTGTATGTAAACCTAAGTGGTCATTTTTAATAATACAGAAACGACGGAAAGTTTTGAGCCTCGAGTAAATATTTAAGGCACTGAGAAATAAGCATAAACAAAGAGGCAACACAGGAACGGCTCTCTGTTGCGATGCCAGAGATCCGTGCCGTTTTGGCCTTTGTTTAATGCATCTGGGGCTCTGTGCTATAAGAAAGGAGGGTGCTGATTGGCTGCCTGTTGTTTACATTAGAGGTCTCTTTCCTGAAGTGCCGCTATGCTGGCTGGGCCTGTTCCTCCATCTGGGTGCACTTTCGTTTCACTTACGAGCGGAGTAGGCTCTCCTGGATGGCAATGCGAGACTGTTCACCGTGTTCTTATCATCAACATTTATGCCAACTATGCTTTTGTTTATTTTTGACAGCGAATGGCTAAGCCAGACGGAGTCCTTTCCTGCTTCTATTTTGTAGAAATGTCACAGAGATTCCGAAGTACCATTATGCCTGTGAATAGACTGGCACCCCATCCCAGGATGCCCCCCTTCCTTGTGCCATGTGTATCCTGGGCGAAGCTCCGGGCCCCGTGACCCTCATCAGGATCAGCAGTCGGAAAATGGCTGGATGCTGGAGTGGATGGATTTTTATGCTCTTATAGGATCAGTTGGCCTAAATACTGAGTAACATTTACTATATGTGCAGCTCACTTTTGCAGCTTGTTTTCACACAAATTGCAATGTGTGTGGAAAAAGCTGAGCTTGTGTTAGCCTACTTTCACTATGACTACTGATACATAACATTTTTAAGGCTCAGACCAGGGGTGTACTACAGAGGATGCCCCCCCAATATCAATATCAAACTGTCTCCTATGCCAACAACTCCGACCAACCTTTTAAATATGACTGAAAGCATTGCTCAAAAACATTACCTTCTATGCATTTTCCATCCCGTACAGGCAAAGGTGTCGTTGGAGATTTTGTGGCCCATGAAAGCATGGGCCACCAACCAAGACCAATTATATTATATTGCAAATTTTTGGAATACCCCCCCCATGGCGCCCCGAGTGCAGGATCGCAGAAAGCCTCAGGCTTATCTCAGACATCGCACATTGCAAGAGACACCCTGAATGTGACATGAATCCAGAAGGCTCTTAATCGTCTTCCTCCTCATCAACAACATTGCCCAGAACACCACTGACATCACTGTTTCATCAACGGCAGTGGCGTGGAAGCTGAGTAACGGTAATGATTTCAGCCAGCGCGAAGGACCGTCAGCGCCATGAGCTTCCAATCCGAATAATCGCTAGTCCGTGGCCTGCCGCATTCTGGGACGTGTTTTGTGCTGAAATGTCTGACTTTCACGAACGGCCATGTCCTTATTTGGCTCTCCGGGGAACGTCTTGTGTGGCCGCTGCTAACTGTCTGTGTGTGAGAATGACGGGAAGGCTGCTCACCACTTCATTTATTTAAACAACAAACATTTGGCCTTGAGACAGACCAGTCACACAGGCGTGTCTCTAAAGTGGAAAGAGGGCGGTCATTTCGCCGCGTCAGATCCCAAACCGAATATGCCGATATTTCATTGCGGTGGTTAACGTTTGGCAGATGTATAGGAATCGTTCTTTTTTATTGATTTATTTTACTTTTAAACAATTGGCTGTAGATGGACATATTTATATACTATTTAGACCTGTTAAAATGTAAAACATAAAAGTGAACCTTTGTGAGTGCATAATCTTTTGATCAATAACCATTTAAAAATGTGAATCTGTTTTTAAAAGGAGTGAATAGCTGCCGGGTACAGAAGTACTGACAGTTTAATTTTCCTACATAATTAATATGAACCATTTGACGATTACGACGTACACATAGGTAGTGCTGGAAATTCCCGTCAAAAATACCCATCTTTAGAGCTGAAACTAATAGTTATCCCATCAACTACAAAGCATGAATTTTACTGCTTGAGGTTTGATAACTACATTTCCTTGGGAATCCCCCGTGCTTCTCATGATACCTGCCCGAGGGTCACAGTTTTCCACCAGAAACTTTAATTTTAAACCGGTTTGTATCTATTTATATGTCAGCTGTATACCATATGTGCTTTCAACAAGCGTCCCCTTCCGGCGGTACTATATATATATATATATATATGTGTGTAAAATTAAGATTTTCGGTTCACTTGGACGCGTAAATAGCGGTTTAAATTAAATACGATGTTCACTGCATTGCAAACTTATGCGCTTTTATTTTCATTACGAGTAAGTCAGATCGTCTGTAGTGTTCGTACAGGACAGACATCTGTTCCGGCAATATATTCGTGGCCATGAGGTAAAAGTTTCAGAAAATAAACGTTAAAATAGGCCTTGTATGAAAATATTTCTAAAATAATTAAATAAACAGGTCTCGTATGAATCTCATATGAACGCTTTATGTTTCCAAAACAGCATAGACTTATGGATTCTAATGTATCCATTCTAATATTATCTAAAATAGGCAACCAACCACAGTATATGTGGTTCATTTATATTGTGGGCATTTATGCCTGAAAATGATAGGATAAATATATTTGTAGTTCAGTGATAGCAATTTAGTTTTATCCCTTGTAGAACTCCGTCCCGTATCTAAGCGCACGAAACCTTATCAACCACTAGGCGGTGCTGTAGTATTAGAATACTTTTCAAGCGCAAACTGTTCATTGAAAACGTCGACTAAAAATGTGAAACATTCACAATATATTCACCAAAATAAGACTAAAAACAAACTAAGATCCCACGGTTCTTTTTAGTCATGTACATTTGTTTTTAAAAGTTGTTCTCAAATTGTTTCTTTATCTTGCAGTTTTTTCTTTATTCTGCACACTCCAGTCCAATGCGTAAAAAAATCGCAAAATCTTTCAAATTGAAGTGTTTTGTTAAACACGCAGATCAATACCAGATCAAAATGTCCTTAATGAATGTAGCAGCAATACTGAAAACAAACTAATATCTCACAGTTCTTATTCCTTTTTATATATGTACTTTTACAAAAAAAAAAAACATTTTCAAACTATTTCTTTTTTTTCTTGCAGTTTTTCTTGCAGACTCCCGTGCAAAATGAAAAATGTCAAAGCAAAACTGAGATTATGACTATTGCGCCCTCTGGAGTTAACATTAATAAATGATTTTATGCCAAGATGTCTGCCACAACTGTAATGGGCTGGCCCCCCATCCTGGGTTGTTCCCTGCCTCGTGTCCATTGCTTCCGGGATAGGCTCCGGACCCCCGTGACCCAGTAGGATAAGCGGTTTGGAAAATGGATGGATGGACGTTTGCCACAATCCGAACACTGGTGCTCATCCATCCATCCTTCCATCCATCATCTACTGCTTTTCCAGGTCGGGTCGCAGGGGCAGCAATCTAAGCAGGGAGGCCCAGACTTCTCTCTCCCCGGCCACTCCATCCAGCTCCTCTGGGGGGATCCCGAGGTGTTCCCAGGCCAGCCGGGAGACATAGTCTCTCCAGTGTGTCCTGGTTCTTCCCGTGGCTACCTCCCAGTGGGACAAGCCTGGAACACCTCACCAGGGAGGCGTCCAGGAGGCATCCTAAGCAGATGCCCGAGCCACCTGATCTGGCTCCTCTCAATGTGGAGGAGTAGCGGCTCTACACTGAGTCTCTCCCGAATGACTGAGCTCCTCACCCTCATCTCTCATCTCTAAAGGAGAGCCCAGCCACCCTGCGGAGGAAACTCATTTCGGCCGCTTGCACCCGCGATCTCGTTCTTTCGGTCACTACCGAATGACCATAGGTGAGGGTAGGAACGTAAATCGACTGGTAAATCGAGAGCTTTGCCTTCTGGCTCAGCTCCTTCTTCACCATGACAGACCGATGCAGCGCCCGCATGACTGCTGACGCCGCACCGATCCGCCTGTCGATCTCCCGCCCCGTCCATCCCTCACTCGTGAACAAAACTGGTGTCCACCCAACACACCAAAATGCTCATCCCAGGATGCAAGGGCGTAGCTTTGGTTTCAACATTGGTAGGGCCCAAATCAGCCCTGAACCCCCCATGACCCCATACCACCCATACCCAAACCTACAGCCCTGCCTGAATAGCATTCTGGTAACACCACTTACACCTACAGTGTGTGTCCTTCCCCAAAATGCTTTCTGAGAACCCTGTAAATATACACAATTTGTATATTTACTGCGTGAAACTAAACAAACAATGTACTGGCTAGGCAGAAATCATGCCCCCTTTCAGCGCTGGCTGGATATTTTCTCACATTCAGTGGATGGTTACAGTGAGTCATTCTGGTTCGATACCAGTATTCTGGTAAAGTAATACCTGATAAACAAGTGACATTTTGCAGAAGAAAATGAAATGCCTTGACAATATACTGCAGTGATAACATTTTTGAGACCTAGTATTGCTTCTTCCAGGTTCAGTGAACAATCTTGTTGTTTTTTCCTTTGATGTACTTTGCATAATCTGTTGTCATTATCTTTGGCTAAATTAAGCAGTTCCCAAGTCCCATGGGTTTAGTGCTGGGATTGAGCTTTAATGTAAGCTACTGCCGGGACTCACACAGAATTCCTGGAGTGGGCAAAATAATGGAAACTTCACATGAAATATGGATTTGAGTGTAAAGTCGCAGAATCACATTTTACAAATGCAGCAACAAAGGTCATGTTAGGTAAAAAAAAAAATTCGAGCAGGAGTAGGGGGGATTGCAAAATGCCACTGAGAGGTTCTCAAAGCTGGAATTTTATGGTTAGGTTTCACTTCTGTATCCGAGACTCATGCACAAAGATGCATAAGCTGGCGTAAGGAGTTGAAAACCCGGGACTCTGAGCAATGGAAAAGCACCACGGCCTGATTAGCTGCCTTTCACTCTTTTATCTACATCTGGACAGGTTTACATTTGTAGAAAGCTAAAGGATGCCTTCAATCTGCAATGTGTGCTTCCAGCTAGGGAATCTCATAAATGTCATAATCGTCACTGAAAAGTCCCACCTGCCCCTGATTCCCCACAAGAATTATAAATAGTTGTGCTTGTATTTGTCTTTTGCTGTAACTGCATGGATTAGATTCTTCAGTCCCGTGCTGGGAAACTTTGTTTGTTTTGCTGGTGAAATGATCACTATGTTTACTTGGTTTTCTGTTTTGCCTACTCAGTCCGGTCCAAACCCACTCTTATTTCTCCAAAAAAGGAGAAATTTGTAAATAAACTTCTGTAACCCAAACTTTTCTAACCATTCTTGTTGGCTTGGTTACCAAATTCGGAATATGGCCTTCCACATATTGATGTTAATTTTCTAACTTGAATTGCCAAAGACTGCAAAAGGAGGGGCCCTCCTTCCTGATACTAAATAGTAATGCATACATCTGTCAGCTGAGGTACAGCCCACTGTATTTACAGATTATTTATAAATCTGTTTTCTGTAATGTGATGATGTCATTTGATTTCTTTTGCCTATGATAACTTTTATTTTGATGTCTTCTCTTTGCCTTTCATAAGATTGACCTTTGGCTTCATTCTTTGGGTAGTTTGTAAAATGTGCCTGGCTTCTGTAGGCACATTGTCTGGTACAGCTGGAGACCCCCTCAGTTTGGGTCAGAAGATTATTTATGTGAATACCAGCAAGCGGAGCCCAGCAGGGTTCTGTGGGCATCTCCAGCCAGGAAGGAGGGGGTGGGGCTTTGGACACAGACGTCCTTAGCAAACGTCCTGGTGATCCACAACAATTGCTGCATTTACTTCCACAGGCAAAACAGCATGCCAACTGGTGACTTAAGCAGTGAGTCACAAAAGACCTTCCTTCATCTGAGAATACAGTCATGGCTGAAGGCTTTCCATCACAATGGAAAGCAAAGGGCCTTATTACTTTAAAAAATGATTGCTATTATAACATTGTTAATTTTAATATCATATTTTGAAAATGAAGGGTAGTACAGTGACTCATTCCGTAACAGTATAGCCTTACTCGTCCATGGGGTGGGGGTTGGCAGGGTGGGGGGGGGGGGTGTCAAATCCTTTGGTTTCCCAAAAATATTAACTTAGGTGAACTAAACGCTCTTCAGGAACAAGAAGAATAACCTTATTTGCTGAACCTTTGACAATTTTATCAGGTAAATGTATGACAGGGGTTTCTGTAATAAAATATGGCTTTAAACATCTTTAAGCTAAAAAGCAACCAGAGAGGGATCAAGCTGTACTTTTACTTCACACCTCCAGGACTGCCATTTGAATCTCACCCCTCTGTGTGTGTGTGTGTGTGTGTGTGCGTGTGTGTGCCTGTGTGTGTGTCTGTGTGTGTGTGCGTGTGTGTGTCTGTGTGTGTGTGTGTGTGCGTGTGTGTGCCTGTGTGTGTGTCTGTGTGTGTGTGCGTGTGTCTGTGTGTGTGTGCGTGTGTGTGTCTGTGTGTGTGTGTGTGCGTGCGTATGTGTGGACCAAATGCCCCCTATAATGTAATAAAAACCTGTTTTTTTTTTGAGGTGGGGGCCATTTTCAGGTCATATTCAGTTCTGTAGATATGTAAGAGTTAAACATTAATAATGAATAATTACACTTAAAGAAATGATTTGTTTGTTTTATTTGGAAAATGTACAAATGCAGATAATTTGAAACATTAAATAAAAAAAGATAATTTCCTTGATATATTAAGCCAGGCATTGACCAAGTTCTTGGAATGTCCAGGAAATCTATCATTCTACTGTTCAGCAGTGGTAAAATTCTACTGTGTGTCGCAACCCTTTCATTTTACTGGTGACATGCCTGATTCGTGATGTAAAAAAAGGGAGGTGCTTCACACTCCAGGATTCCTATTTGAATCACACCCCTCTGTGCTTGTGGAGTTTGCACACTCTCCCTGCTATTCTCCGTGTATTCTGGTTTTGTCCTGAATTCATATGGGTAGATGCAGAAAGATATACAGTTAGATAAGTACATCAGTGGAAACATGGATGGATGGTTGTGAAAGTTAGGTAAAATTCTGATGTATAAACCTTGACATTGATCTGTGTGAGTGAAACAACACTGGTGGTGTCCAATGGCTTAATTACTACACAGGTGTTATTATGTGTTACATGAACATGAACTATTTATAGCTGCATTGAAGGAAACATTGTGACAAAGAGGGAATAATTTAAAATAAATCAAATTTCTAACAGCTGACTATCTGAAATCATGAACCATGTGTGTATATGTGTGTGTGTCTGTAAATACATACATACAAACATACATACACTTTATTTAGCAGAAGTGATTACAAACAAGTCACTTAAATAACAAAAATGAAAACTGAAATGAGACTACGTTTAACATAAAATACATTAAATATGCCTTTAGGAATGTTACAGTGGCATTTCTGGGCAAAAGTTTGGGTCTATTGTGACACCAAGGTTAAGTCTCATTTTGCAAGTTCTGATGTTTTGGAGCATTCATTCTTTTTCTGAATAGAAATTTTTTTGTTCACATATTCCACCATGCTATCCAGCAGGACATCACTATGCAAGATACTTTTTGGAATGTTCTGAATGGCTGACCCCTGTGGGAACAACAATAGTTGTACTTCAACATTGACACAACAAACATACAAAATGCTGTTGTTCTATTCAAGGCCGGCACTTGAAATATGCAAATTTGCCTATGGAAGCCCCCTTCTCATGCACTGATAGGTCAGCTAAAAACTATAGGGATGGTGACTTTACCAGGAGTTGATGGGAGACGCTGCCATATGTTTGGTCTCCTGCTGTCACGTACTGCAGGGATGTTCTTACAAAGTCTTCAGCTGTAAATGTGATGAAGTTGGGGTCCTGATAACCCGTCATTGACGTAGATATTCCAAAGGGGGTGACAGCCTGTGTGTGAAAAAAAACAAAACAAATATTATCTTTGGTATGCTTATTTAGGAGACAGACAAATACAGAAAAAGCAATGGACCAAGGAGAGGTACCTGCAGGATTCCACGTATCAACTTTTTTTTAGAGTCTCTAAAAAACATTAATGTTGAATCTCTAACATTTAATTACAATTAAAAGTATTGTGGTCACATACAGTCATACACAGATCTACAATAATACAGAATCATGAAACATATCCTTTGTCATAAAAGAGGATGATTTCAAGCAGTATTTGGAGTGTGTCAAGAACTCTGGAACAAGCCATAGGCAGATGATCTATGAAAGGAATATAGGTTTCAGTTGATTTGGCCAGACTGGCCAAGGTGGTACTCCATGTTCACACCATAGAAACGCTCTGTCATGTGAAGTTCATATGTAGTTTTTGCATTAAAGGGTAAGATTGGAGTTTATGGTTATACGTTTCCAATAAAAATATTATATTTGCCTTGATATATTTGTATATCCCGTATTTTATAGTTTACAGGATTGCAGCATGTTGGGAGTTTCATCACTCCAAACCACCTTTCCCTTTATTTAAATTTAATTATTAGAATACAGCAAACATTCTGGCAAAACTGTATTCTAGTGAAGAGGGTCTTCTCCCGGTTTCCATTTTCATTTATTACATTTTAGAAGGCACTTTTACCCAAAGCAAAATATAACAGAGAAGGTAGAATCAGCTAGTCCCCGGAGAGACTGGGACCCAACGATGACATCATCCTACCGAGCCCTAGACTGATCATAGGTGCAGCACCCGAACCCACTGAATCCCCTATCAATACTAGGCAGTGTTTTAGCACATTATTGAACTTAGCCATTTAGCTAAATACAGCACGTCCTGCATCAACTGCCTATAAAAATCTGTCAAATGTAGGTGCCAAATCAGTCTGAAGAGAACTCAATTTAAAATATATTTTGGTTTGCAAGGTGGCTATTTTAAAACTGAAATCTGATAATAAATGGTAGCATAAGATTACATAGCATAAAAGAATCCAGGTTAGTATTCTTTAGTAAGTGGTAATTAAGAAATATAGCAGCAATTGACAATATTACAAAATTGCTGTGTATTGATAAAAGCAAAAACCTCACATCACCTTTGCAGGAGGAGTGAAGAATACCTAACAGGGTTTCCATTAAATAAGGCCATATACTAAGTGGTAGGCTGATAACAGCAATTTTCTCCTGAAAATATGCCACATTCAATCATTCCTGTTACACTTTCAAGGTAGAATGTTCAAAACAAAACCTTCTTTTATTCTTGGGAAATAATAGCTATAGAAAACACTGCATGTGTGTAATACTGTATTTTTTCTTTCCACTCTGCCCCATTATTGTCTGTTCATCATACCAGTTTCAATTTCGAATTTCTCTGAAATGTACTTGCCCGGCCAATCAGATGGCCTCAGACCAGGGGATTAGGCGACAATTAAGAGCCATTCATGCTGACAAAGACGTTAGCTGTATAAGATCTGTCAGCAGTGTCCTACATAGGTCTGATACATGAATTCAACAGAACAGAATGGACTGAATGAATTCAACAAACGCACGTGAACAATATAAAACATGAAGGTCAACAATAAATAACTAGGGATGTCCTTGCCCTTGGCAGTGTGTCAGCTTTGTAACATGTGGAATAAAAACAGAAAGTGCAGAAGGTTGTTCAAACCCAACGGTTCATCCATCATCTTGCCACCAAAAACTGTGAACTGTGTGGGGGTTTGAACTGGGGGCAGACCTGCAACCTTTAGAGATATTAAAAATAATGAGAGCATGTTATATGCCTGTACACATTATATGACACACGCAGGCATTTTGCCTTCAAAAGTTTAGGTTACACTGTGCACTACGCAGAACACAGTGATTTCTGTCTGCACCACGCAAAGTTAGCATGTGTTTATTAGTAACTGTGAGCACCCAACTTCTCCTGTGTCATGGAAACCTGTGTGGAGCACAGGCTCATCGTCTGTGTAATCGTCTGCATCATTATAAATAACAAATAAGTAAATAATAAGTAGTCCTATCAAAACAAATACTATTGAACATATTTAAGGAAATCAATTTTTTTTAAAGCGAAAAGCAAATTAAAATGAAAGTAGATGTTCGAAGTTCATGCATAATGCTGCTGCAGATAGTTTTAAGACATGTTTTAAATCATGCTATCATATCTGATGAAGTTTGTTTCTTTCGAAGCAGTCATGCTTGCTTCTGCTGGAGATACCAGCGATTCAGTCATCTGCGTACCTGGATTATGATCCCGTTTGCTTTATACTCGGCTTGGAGGCATCGAGAAAATCTCTGAACAAACACCTGGGCGAAAATGATAGTTAGTGAGGTTAATCAACATTTGAAAATATTTCCTTGTTAGAAAAATAACTAACATGCACATACATACACAGATACAAACATATCCATATTGGTGGGGTAGCAGATAATCCATGTCAGGGAGCACACTTTGAGCCACTTCAGGTTTTACAAACTACTTTAAAACTGAAAGACTCCTGTGCTTAGCTAAATACTCCAGTTCTTCCTGTGCTTTGACTGGTTAGTTTCCTTGACTCATCTCACTGTTTCGCATTAGAATTAGTGACACATGCATGATTATAGGAGACTCACCAGTCAGCATGCGGCCAGAACTGAGTGCTAAAGTCAAATCCAGGTCTTTTTAATCAAAATGGTAGTTTACAAATCCTGTCCTGGCTCAGTGTCCTTTCTGACATGGATTACCTGGTCACCATATGTACTGTATATGGGAAGAGAGCTGCATAAATGATCCTTTAGAGCTTAGTTTTGAACAGTTAACAGGATGGATGCGTGGTGTTGGTCCTGTGCTGTGATACCAGCCTTGGAAGCCGCATAGAGGGAGTACATGGGCCAGGGCGAACAAGCCACACCCGACGAAACATTCAGGATCAGCCCCTTCTTCCTTTCAAAAAGCAATGGAGAAAGACAGACATTTTAAATGCGTAAAGCAGAAACGTGTTGAGTTTGCTGTGAATAAAATGATCGATTATGCAATGGGATGCTGTAATGACAATGAATAGCTCTGAGTGTCCCTCATCATTTTGATATTGCTTGACTGCGAGATGGACAGTGTGGGGAGCTGGTGTGCTGCACTGCAGCTCCATACCTCCTGGGTTTGAATCCCTCCACTGCATATGTGTTTCTGTGTGTGCTGGGGACTTTAACATTCTCCACATTTTCTGAGGATTTCCTTCCAGAGTCCAAAGACATGCAGGCTGATTACTGTCTCTGTAATGCCTGCATGTGTCTCCTATGATGACATCCATTCTGTGCCTCTTGGTATAGTTCCCAGACTCAGTGTAACCCTGCACTGTGTACATGGCTGGATGATAAGTGGTAGAAATAATAAAGATTTACCTTTTCACCATAGCAGGTAAGATTATCCTGCACATCTGTGAAGAGCAATGAAAATGAAACTGAGTGTCAGGTTACCTTGTGATCCCAGTTACTTTTGCAAGCAAAGATTTAAAGATTTGTTTCATTCGTTAAAGAGCTGATAATGTAGACTGATGACTGTAGCAGAATGTCGACAGTGTGTTTAGTTCCAGCTACATACATGCACAACCTGAGCACTTTGGCAAGCGAATCAGCCATGATCCTGTGATGCTCTTCCAACAGCCGGTGCCTCATTAATGTGTGGCAATGTGAGTAAGTTTTTGTGCATGAATATAACCCAGTGTTTTGGCAGCATTTCTAACTGCGTTGTTGCCTCATACTATATGCTTCCAGAGACAGGCTCAGAAAAGCCGTGTGGATAATCCGTTATTAAAAATGGAAGAGTGGGAAAATATATGTGCGTGTGTCTGTTACATTATGTTCTAGATATATTTGGCAAATAATGGTAGAACAAAACACCAGACGTATTTGAGAAAAATACAGCATTCCTGATATAATACATTGCAGGAAATGGACTAGCTAAGTGTTTTACAAAATCTGGATTTTCATTTCATTTACATATTTAACAGATGCTTTCAACATACAGCTGAGCAAACAGGGTCAGCCAGTTCCTGGAGAATTTAGGGTTAAGGGCCTTACTCAAGGGCCCAACAGTGACGTCCCTCTGCCGACAATGAGATTTGAACCAACGACCTTCCGATCACGAGTCCTAATACACTGCACCACACACTTCTTTTCCAGATTGTTTCGCGAAGTTTGGCAACTAGATGTAGCTTCTCATGCCTGTCAGAAACGTGCGCGAATGCGTTGTTAGAAATGGCCATCGAGAAGGATCACAAATGACTTTTTCCTCCCCTTCTACCTTAGAGGTCTTATTTCTAACAAGTCTGGTGTAGGATATATGAAAACATTCTCATGCTTGATAGTATTTTTATATGCAGGTTGTTATGGAAAAACCCAGAGAGTGGATGACTAAGGCAGACCTGAGGCGGATGACATAAGTGTGCAAATGAAGGAGAAGTTCTGTGCCTCATGAGATAACATGGTGCTCATACTACACTTCTTCAGGCTACAGTTTCTCAATACCTAAAGTGCTCCCAAGGGCTGCGGGGTTAATACTTTACCAGCAACCATAGCGATAAAATTTAAATCTAAAAATGATATAAAGCAGTGAACAGTTGGCCTGCAGCCCTGCATCATTTGCAAGATGGATGTCCTTCCTCTTGCCCAATCACCTCCCACCCTCTTTATCTCCACACCATACACTTGCTCCTTCTCCTTGAGTCTGTCTCTTCATACACATCCCTTATTCGATTTATATTGCACCATCTCATAACCATATGCCTTTTAATGTCTGCCTGTTGATTTGTTCAGTAATTATTCAGATAAATATCTTAAGTCTCATTTATGTAAATTCTAGTCATTCTGTTAATAATCCATAATAATCCATTGGCAGTTATATGCTCATTACCGTTGGGTGCATAACAGTAAGTTCTAACTAATTATTATCAGTGGTAGATAATGAATAATTATATAAACTCACTGGAAGCGCAAATGATAATTTTGCTTAGATGGACTCATTAAGTCACCCAGTGGAGCATGATGTGCTTTTTGCCAAAAGACTGCAGAAATTCTGCAAAGCTTCTGACAATGTTTTATGGCTGACTGGAGGGGCAGGATGGATGACCAGTGACCAGTAGGATAGTCGAATGGGAGCTTTTATACAGCACTGCCCTTCAGTACAACACCCACTATGTTTGAGGAGCTCAATCATAACCACAGATGGGTTTTTTTTACACAGTTCTGTCAAAAATACAGTCCATTCATTATCGTCGTATGATAAATACTCACCTTCATTAATGCCTTTATATTACAGTTGATCAGATCTGGAATTTTCTGGAACCATAACATTTTATTGTCAAATTAACATTTTTCCCTGATCTTTTTGCAACATGCACACACACACAGAGACACACACACACAGACACACACACAGACACACACACACAGGTTTGTAATTATATCTTTGTGGGGACTCTCCATTCATTTTTATGGGGAAAACTCCAATCCCAGCACCCAGCATAGATCTTTGTGGGGACCTGAAAAATTGTCCCCACAACGTCAAAAAATCAGATTTTTATTACATTGTGGGGGACATTTGGTCCCCACAATGTAATATAAACCAAATCCATACACATGGACACACAGACCTGTACTCATATCTTTGTGGGGACTCTCCATTCATTTCTGTGGGCAAAATCGTAATCCTTACTTCGACAACCTTAACCCCCACCTAGCCCTACCCTTAACCATAAGTAGCCAAACAAAATACAAGACATTTGGCACTTTTTTGATTGCATTCATAGATTTTTACTGAGCTTATTGAGCTTCATACTGCAGGGACCTGAAAAATGTCCCCACAAGCTAAAGAGTACTCACCTGATCTAGCTGCTCGATGTCCAGGAACCGATGAGGCTGCCTGCACAACAGCATCCCCACATTGTTCACTGCAGATGCATGACATTCAGGTATGAGCTTTTTCCTCGGGGAGGGGGGGGGGTGCCAAGAGAATATTTCAGTGTGTGAAAATATATGCAGTACTAACGTACCTAGCACACCAACCTCTAAACCACCCAGATTCTTCTCTATATGTTCGTATATGTCATCCTTGGTAAAGTCGGCAGCAATCACTTTCACTTGTTTCCCAGTTCTTGCTCCTATGAAGAAAACATTAAAGCTCATGTCACATATAACAGTGAGAGCACAGCTGTCTGATACAGCTGATGCTGCATGTCCATTGTACCTATTTCCCTTGCAGCCTTCTCAAGCTTCCTCTGAGTTCGGCTTATGATGACCAGATCCATCCCATGCTTTGCAAGCTGTAGCGGACAGACAAAGAACACAAATCAAGAGCGATCGGTTGTTTTTGCACGATACCAAACATGACCAGCGGTTACAAGGCCCAAAAGTGCTCTACTCCTGTGATTTATTCTTTCTGTGTGCTCTTCAGGAGAGGTGCTTCCTGGGAACAGTCAGGGAAGAGGACTTTTCTTTGTGCTGCGGCTCTCAACCAGAGTTTGCATTCACGTTGCATTCACAGTTTGCTTCTGCCCATTACTGGGCAGGCTCATTAATTCTTTCACCATACGCTCTTTGTTAATGCCCCCTGACCCCAAGTGTGAGCACAGCAATTCAGGGGGGGTGGGGTGACCCAGTGCAGGAGTTCAGGCTTTCAAATCGAAACTTTGAACTTTAAATTTACCATGACTTAGAACATAATAAAGTTTGTAAAAACAAATGTGCAACTACACTGACATTTATTGCAATGGATTCCCAAACTCAGTAAGCTTAAAGTATTACACACATCTTTACACACCTCAGTTTTGATTGTTTTCAGAATCTGCAACCTTTCCAGGATTTTCACAAATCGCAGTATCTACAGTTAAAAAATGTTGGGTGCCACTTTACAATAAGGCTACCTATAAAGGGTTTATGAATGCTTTATAATCTGGTCATTAATTAGGTTGTAAAACTTTGTAAATTATTAATATCCATCCATCCATCCATTTTCCAAACCGCTTATCCTACTGGGTTTGGGGGGGTCTGGAGTCTATCCCGGAAGCAATGGGCATGAGGCAGGGAACAACCCAGGATGGGGGGCCAGCCCATAGCATAAATTATTAATAGACATTTTACACGTTATAACACTGTTTTCTTTTTACTAATGAGTTACTACCATTTACAAGTGGCAGAAGGGAGCCTTATAGTAAAGTGGTGCCGAATGTTGCAATAAACAGAACATAGTTAAGGAGCATAACAACAGCATTCACAATGGCAGTTCTGGAAGCAAAAGTTGGGTCTACCACTACAATATAGGTGTACCACTGTGCGCCCAACCAGTAGCTATACCCCATATAGATGACCTGTACCGCTGCAGGCTGAAAGTCATATGTTCCATCGAGACGAACTTTACCTCAAATGCGTATGCTTTCCCAATCCCATCTGATGCCCCAGTGATTACTGTAACCCAAGAGAAACAGCAAAGGCAGGCTCAGTGATCGGTGATCACATGGGAGAAACAACAGATTTATACAGAAGAACCTCACCTCATACATAGCTAATACACATGAAAATGGAAAGGCAGGATTCTCTGCGCATTGTTTGCACATGACTTACATACAATATACTTAGATTGAAATAGAATGATATATAGTATTTATCAATGAAGTGATATTTATGTACACGTGCCCTGTGGTCATTTTGAACTGGGGTGGTACTCTGAGGCGGCTCTAAGGCATTCTTGGAACCTGTGTATGGAGCGTGGAAGGTTTTTTCCATCGGGCAATCAGACTGAGGTCCTTTGTTTGTCTGGCCTCTACCAAGCTATCACTTCAGTGATGAGATGTGATGTTCCTGCACACACTGTCTGTGCCATGCTTCTGATAAAGAAATGACAAGGACAGCAACAAAGTAAACAGGTTGTGGCACGGTGCCCATCTCCAGGATCAATCCTGCCTCCCTTGCTAGTTCATTCACCGGCCATGCCTGGAACTTTCAGTCTGTTCCTGGGGCAACAGACCTTTTATCTGCACTATTTAATTTGCAGTTACATCGATCAGGTGCCACTTGGGTGGCCAATAAGTCCAAACTTGTAAACATTTCATGTAGGTACACATTACACAGGCCTTACCTTATTTTAACTTAGCAGCACAACAGTATGCAACCTGTATACCCATTGCTTCTGATTTTAACTTCAGTTTGCTAATCAATGCAGTGTTTCATGTATCAGGTGTGGAACCGTATTTGTAAACATGTTCTTCATGAGCTGTTACGGATGAAGGATGCATTGACTGAGAACTACATTGAAGCATTGAGTCAGAACCAAGCATTGCACTGATTGCAGTCCATCTGCTAAATGAATGTATTATGTTCATATTCAGGCATGGATGCTTTCAACAATGAACAGACTGAGCTCCCCAAGTAAACCATGGACCCTGATGATTGTGTGTCTTGAAAGGAAGTTGATGTGGTTAAAAAAAAAAACAAAACCTGCATTTTACACAGAAGTCTTTATGTGGGTATTTCTTGAATTAGCATCAGTCTGGTTTCCTCCCATCCTGTGAACTCTAGTTTAAGTCCAAGCAGTGAAGACTAATCTTTTTCCAAAAGTGCCTGGAAAATTACACGCGCTATATAGTAATATAAAAAGCGAACTCCTTGCCTAACATTTGCTCACACTTCTTTAACTTGGATTCACCTACATCCGGGTTTTACCTTTTTTTAATCATGTCAAGCTGATGATGCACCACTTGGATTATACAATTTAACACTTTTCCATAAAAATTAGGCATGTCAAAGGCTTATGTCCTTCGGTGATCTGTAATGTTCTGCTCAATTTGCACCTTTCATATTAAGCCACTTTCCTTCATCAACGTTTTTAGATTTGAGTGATACTAAAGCTTTGGCTGTTCATTCGTTACATGAACTGTGTGTTTTCTGGTTTTCAGCATTAGCTTTGATAATATCAAGCATATTTGGTAGATCCTTCATTTTCACACGGCTCATGTCTGGTTTTCTTACCAAACAAAATAAAGATCTTAGAATTTGGCTTCAGTGTGTTCTTGACATGCCAGCAGTCCAAATAGCATTTTTTTACAGTGTACTAAAGTTTTAGTATAAGAAAAATATTGTCCCTTTAACACAAGGTTAACATCTGTTTCTGTGAGTAGAAAATGTCATGTTTCCCCCCCCAGAGTAACTCTGTAAGATTTGTTCCTGTCGGGAAGGTGTACATAGTCAGTTGACATGGGGATGAACGGTAGAAGGGATTTCATTTATGGATGAGAGTGGAGATGGCCTTAATGAAGATAGAGGGAAGTGTTTATCCAGTGTTTTTCCAGTGCTTATCCAGTGCTTATCCAATGCAGGGTAGCGGTAAACCTTGAAGCTATCCCAGGAAGCAAGGTATGAGATGGGGAACAACCTGCACTAGAAGCCATAAGACATGCCTTTTGGATAATACTTTTTTAATTGTAAAACACAATTAAAGTTATTTTATATTTTTAAATAACTGACAGTGAACTGTTTTAATACATGATGTTTATATACACAAATATTAATATTTAGATGCTGTTGTATGTTAAATAATTGGCTGACCATACAGAAATTGTAATGCCCGGCTCATCCGGTCCTCGTGTGCCACACCCCCTGATCATCCACGTGTGCTTCCCTGATCATGTCCAGCTGTTTCTTGTTATTTTCGTCTTGTCTTTTGTATTTAGTCCGCGTCAGAGGCCGTCTTCCCCAGACTTGTCATTAATGTTAGTAATGTTAGTAGCTCTGAGTTTGTCGCCGTCTGCCTTGTCTCTTCCGTACCGATCCTTAATAAACCCCGAATTCCCTGCTTGCCTGCCTGGTCTTTCCCCGCTTCCTGCTCGCCCGTCCAACCCAAAACCTCACAGAAATGCGCAAAACAAAGCTAAACAACATTTAAAATATTTTTTAAATTACTATAAATTGACCATAGAGCATCACTGTGCATGTGAGTGTGTGCATGTGCCATGCAATGAACTGACGTTTCACCCAGAGTGTATCCCAGCCTAGCACCCAGTGCCGACTGGTATAAGCTAATGAAGATCGATGGATGGACATTACAATTAAATGAGGATACTGTTTTTCAAAAGGTTAAATGCAAATGGTATAAAGTAATAATCTGCCTATAAATGCTAGTAACAGAGTTACAGAGCTGAAGACCAATCACAACGAATAAAGGTAGTCTTTCATTCACGAGGGGGAGTTCATCATTCTACAGCCTCATTCAGGAAAACAGACCGAAATTACTTTGGTTAGCTACAATGATGCCATCAGGTATTTGCATAATTACAAACAGTTTGCCAGTATTGAACATGAGGCATGACTGAAATTTCAATGGATATTCCCCACTTTATGGTGCAATACAGTTATATGCAGAAATATCTAGACAATACAGCAACGGAGTCAATATAAAGCCATAGCTGTTGTTTTGACCCTTGGCTATTTCCTTTAAAAAGCTGGAACAGTTATTTATTCAGCTCAGTCACATGTTGGCATTCGTCTGAACTCCTCACCTTAAATCAAAGCAGATAAAGTAATTTGGCTTTTCTGACACTGAACTGTACTCATCTGTACTTGTCCTGTATTTAAATCGCACTTGTGAGTAGGTGTATTATTCAATAAAACACTGCTTCTCACTTTCTCCTTTATTGGCTTTTGCTCAACCCTGTAGTCAATAGACAGATAAGACATTACAGCAACTATAAACACGCACAAACGTGGAATAAACAGAAAAGGGACGGGAAGGTGAAGATACTCTATCCCTCTCTCACGGGAAGTCAAGGTGAGTAGCTGATGTGTTCATTAGCATGGTGTAGTCCCAGCAAAAACCTTAGCTTCTGTTTTCCTGCACAACTACTAGTAGCAAAGCACCACTTCAGCAAGGCACATTAACAGTCAAAGAGGAGAGTAATACTGTGATTTCAAGCTATGAAAGCAGGACATGCCTTTCCATCGCTCAGGACAAAACATCCTGCATCTTGCAGTCTATTCTGTAAGATTTCACATCAAGATCTGCTACGATAAAACCTTCAAGGTTTAAATATAATATGGGCCTCCACTCTTTAATAATTTTCCTCAATAACCACCCACACCACACACACACACACACACACACACACACACACACACACACACACACACACACACACACACACACACACACACACACACACACACACATTCCCCCAATTTTGTTCATTGTTCGGTTCTGTGGCTCTGCAGGTTTGGATACGTGCTTTATACTGGAAGGTCACCGGAACAATTTTCCGGCAGGCAGAGTGATTTCACCATTGGGGCCTTGAGCAAAACTGATTTGTGGGCCAAATAAATAAAACGTACATATCTAAGAAACACGTATGACGAGAAGGCCACTGGATGGATGTCCAATAACTGAGAAGAAGTGCATCTGACAACAATAACAAAACATATCACATTTCATATATGTAAAGTGCAGCTTAAAACTGTATATCTAAAGAATAAAAAGAAGTTTTATCCAAGCAAACAGACAGACACAGATCTCTGCTCTCTCAAGCAGTAAAAGCTGGCTAAACACATAAGTTTGGTTCTATCTAATGAGAAACATCCGCGTGCAGGCGGTCATGCAGTAACCACATTGTGCCATATTGCGTGCAGAGTATATGCAGAATACACATGGCTTAGTTATGTGCAGCTATTCATTTAGCAGGTTTAGTGTTTCAGGTTTGCGATCATCAGAAAGGAGAGCACAACATCAAACAGAACATGCATCAGAGCCCGCAGTTCACATCGTTAATTATGTAACTCTGTAGACTCCTGTATCCATAATGTGCTTCTTGGAAGTGTGTTGTCAAAAAAATCTTTGGATAGTTTGAATTTTTACCAATCAGTAAATAATAATAGGTTGCAAGATATACTAAATTACTCACGTAAGGGTAACATGAAGTATAGAATTCTTGGGTTCGCCCAAGTTTGCCCTTGAAAAATGAAATATTTTGATAGAGATGAAGAGACAGTGGGGATATTGCAGTCAGTACAGTAAATGCTTGGCAAGATGTTTGTAATTATTATCAGCAGATTATCACATCCTGTGCAGTTAGTTCACTATTTACTTGCCACCAGTGTGATCATTCCTCACGGCCACACCCATCTATGGATGAGTTCAGTGGAAAATCATCTGCACCTGCACTGATTGAATTAATGCTCCTGGTTAATGTGTCATCCTCCAGTCTTGAAGTCTCATTCGACCTACTCAATTCTAGTGTTCTATTTTGTTGTTTTGACTTTCTGATTTGGCTCCGGTTTTGAGTCCTACTTAGTGGCCCCAACTGCGTGGTTCAGAGTTAGTGATCCAAGTCCGATCACCCCTTAGAGACTGGAGGCATGCTAGGTGGTGAGGAAAGCCCAGACAGGTAGAGCACCTGGCCACATGAGTGGGTGCAGCTTGGGAACTGGCGTTTGACCCGAGTAAATAAAGTGTGATTTTCTTGCCCCGTTTTCATGACACAGATGGTAGTGTTGCTCATGAATGAACTCCCATTTTCAAGACACGGGTCCCAAAGATGCCAGACCAGATTGAGATCTGTAATTTGAAATTTGTAGGCCAAGTCAATTCCTTGAACTCTTTTTAATGTTCCTTAAACCATTCCTGAACAATCTTTGCAGTGTGGCAAAGTGCATCATTCTGCTGAAAGAGGCCACTGCCATCGGAGAACTGCACTGCCATAAAGGGCTGTACTTTGTCTGCAGCAATGTGTAAGTAAGGGGTCTCCAACTCTGGTCCTGGAGAGCTAACGTCCAGTAGGTTTTCAATCCTACCTGGCTTCTGATGAGCCACACCTGCTCTCAGGTAAATACCAGGTCAGTAGTTTTAACGTTATGGGTGACCAGTGTAAATATTTCTAAAACTGGAGTATTATTATGACTGAAAGCAAACACCTTTGTGTTAAAATGGAGATATGTATGACCATATGAATATATTTTCCCCAAATGAGCTTGATGGGCCAAATGGCCTCTTCTCGTTTGTAAATTTCTTATGTTCTTATTTACTAAACAGTAAACATCCAGGTAGACCTGCAGTTGCGTGGAAAAGTGCTCCACAGTTTCCGCACCTTCAGACCTCCATATGGGAATAGGGTGACCAGGGATGTAAATGTCTTGAGAAGCTCCAAGGTCCCTGTGAGCCTGGACTCCGGGAAGGTATAAAATGTTTCTGTTTGGAGTTGTGTCTATTTGGAGCTGTGATACATGCAGCTCTCCGGGCAGGCGCCAAGGAATCACATGACTGTCGGTGCCACAAGGCTAATTTGGTAGTTTTCAGAAACTTGATTATACCCATCAATATAAACAAATGTGTGCAAAAAATACATGACAGCTGTGTTTCACATAGATATCCAAAGAACAAAAACATACTGACCAAGTGTCTAAGGTCCGTGAAGAGCATTGATTTTGTCTTCATTTTTTTGATCGTGTTCTGCACATAGTCAAGTCCTGTTATTTTCATTTAAGCTGAACCAAGGATTAAGATTTCACTATTGTGTTTTTATGCCATGATTGCATAAATGATACATTTTACAGACAAAATGCAGAGAGGTCCACAGTGGTGGAAAGATTTACATTCATTCATCTGCATTCACTTAGTAGACACTTTTGTCCTAAGTAACATACGAACAAGGCAAATACATTCCAACAAAGGATACATGCAAGATCACCAGAAAACTATTCACACGCAGAGCCG
This sequence comes from Brienomyrus brachyistius, assembly GCF_023856365.1. Classification (NCBI taxonomy): domain Eukaryota; kingdom Metazoa; phylum Chordata; class Actinopteri; order Osteoglossiformes; family Mormyridae; genus Brienomyrus; species Brienomyrus brachyistius. Next base: position 27,774,883 of record NC_064534.1, read on the forward strand.
AGGGCAGGAATCGAACCCACAACCCTGAAAGAGTGAGTGTTATCCACCAAGCCATCGCATTTTTAGATATTAATATGTATTTAAAGCCATACTGTATAGAACAGCAAGAAAGTATAGAACTGGGCTCTACTGATAAGATGTAATGCATATGACAAGAAAATAACATAACCTCAAATTTAATCACTCATAAAATAACACTTGATTTTATGAACCTCTCCTTTTCTATCTTCGCCACCATGATTTTCAGACAACTCACCTGCCCACTGACCCATGGAGCTGAAGAAGGACTTTGGTAGTGGGTACCAAGTCTTTGGGAAAACCATCTTCACCAGGCGAAGCAGCTTAAACCCATAAAACAGGACGGCAGACGCCCCAACACAGACAAACAGCAGCTCAATAAACTCCATGGCAACCCAGTTGTGACTCTCTCAGGCTGCCACTTGGAACAAGCACAGACTCCCAGGGTGAAGGAGAAGGAGCTTCGAGTCCAATTACGCTCAGCTGGCACCTCCCCACAAAAATAAATAAATGGATAAATAAATACGGCATATATATATATATATATATATATATATATATATATATATATATATATATATATATATATATATATATGCCGTCTCTTTAAAGTTTAAACCGTATGTTTATATTACTTAATGAGGTTTTACTTAATACATAATAATAACGAGCAAAATAAATATATCTCTATTCTTATTTCTTTTAATTACCGTGCTTCGGCTGAAAGAGGGAAATGCGCGATAGAGATCTACGCTTAAATGCCAATATCCATAATTCGCGGTTACGAAATCCTGTGTGCACATATAAACTTAACGATGACCAAAGCATAGGTTTCACCTTAACATTATAGGGGGCAGGTATATTTGGGGTGAGAGGGTGTTGCGGTATGACCCGCAACTACATGCATTTCCGGCTTTGGTAGAAAATAACACGGTCTTTATTCAAGAGTAGAAACTTTAAATTATTACACATGTAAGTTTCACAGCAAATTTCACAATTCCTTACTCTATCTGAGACCACATACAAGGACCCATACAGTCATTCTTCTGTCATTAAATAGCACAAACTCGAGCTTTCGTAAGAACCCGTATCGCCTTTATCTGCTGGCAGCTTTACACTCCGCCAAATCAAGTGTGTGCCAGCCTGAGCGGGACTTCAGGATAAACCATTTTACGCGAGGGTAGGGGTGCTTGGGATGAAAATTGTCAGTACAAACTTTAAATTATGTTATGAGATTCATTACTCTTATCTGTGTTTTTTGTATACAAGGTTTTATATTATATTGCATTATTTTGTAATGCTAGTGAAGAAGCCTCGGTACACGTATGTTTAATAAGCAGCTTCTTATTAATAATAACATTTTATATCCCTTCTTATTTCGGCTATGAGAATTGAGCTGGAATGATTTTACACATAAGCAAAATAGTAACTGAAGGACATCTCAGATGCTATGTGCAATATATTGTAATGTGTGGCAGACCGAGGCATCGAGGTAGCAGCAAGAGATGAGAAAGCACGTTTTAAAGAGGAAAGAGCACTCTTTTACTATAAGCACTTAAAAGGACTAATACACGCGCCAAATGACCACGACCAAAATGCCAAATATCACATAACAGGGAAACACAGGGAGGTTGGACACCTGACAGTGAGGCACACATGCGGTATGTAATTTATACAATGGCTAAAGAGATGCAAGGATCGGACAGGGTTCATGCATGACACAGGCGAGGGGACACATGATAATCAGGAATGCAACAAGTATTCATAATAACACAAACAAGGGGCTATTTCCGTTTTGCCAGTACTGCCTCTCCGGGGCATCCTGCTCTCTCGTTAGCATCCTCCATGCCTGCTGTCTCGTTAGCATCCTCCATGCCTGCTGTCTCGTCGACACCCACTTTGCCCCCTGCTGCCAGGTCTGTGTCTGCCTCACCTACCTAGCCTAACTCCTCTTTCTCAGGTACCCAACACCCCAGCTGCCTTTCTTAAGCTCTGCTCCATGGTCTCCTTGACAGCATGCAACTCCTGGGTCAGAAGATCCTGTCGCCGTCAAAAGGAGGTTTCCTGGCTATCAGTGCCTTGACAGAGTCATTAACGGCATTGGTGCCATCTGCACGGCCAGGGTTCCCTGTTGGTGTGATCCCACACATAGACCTTCCCAGACCCCCAAAACTTCCACCAGTCCAGTTCCACCCACACCCGCATCACCACCCCTTGGCTCAAGGGCACCTAGACCACACCCTAGGGCCTATGGACTGCCATGCTCTTTCTCCTTTTGTTCCCTGTTCTCCCGTCATTTCTCTTGTGGTTTACATTTCCTGTTCCTTTTGGTGCCTCTCCTATTCACCCTAGTGTTGTCTTGTCCCCTCTGGTATTCTCTGTTGTTGCCCAATTTCACCTATTTGTGTTTTACTTGTTAGTCTTATTTCGTTTACTCTTTAATGTCCTTGTCTGGTCAGTTTTGTTCCCCTGATTTCACTGCTGTTTCGTCTTGCCCCCCCTTTCTGGTCCTCTGTACCCTGTCCAGTCTGGTGCCCTGTTTCTGCGGGTCCCAACCAGTGTTCTGTTTATATTGGCAGTACCTCCCATGCCTGGAGTGCACACCAAGTGGGTGGTGTTGCGGGGGGTACTGTCATGATCTGCATCAATCTGCCCTGTCCTGTTCCCATTTGGTCTTGTTTTCCAGGTGTGTATGTGTATGTCTGCCTTAGCCTCATTCCTCAGATCAGTCATTGTTATCCAAAACTAGTAAATTCTGTTCATGTGTTCAGTACCACGAATAAAACCTTCTTTTGCGTTCAACCTCATCAACACATGGATCATCACTCCTTCATGGTATTGTGCCATTTAATTGTATGTGGTCTCAAATAGAGTAAGGAATTGTGAAATTTGCTGTAAAACATACCTGTGCAGAGTATGTTGCACGATTCTACAAAGCCATACACTGACAAGTATATAATATCATGTTACATAAAATTATGAGCATTGTTTATCTTATTGAGATAAGCATATCATGTCATTTCTATTAGTGATATTGATTTGGTAAAATGGGTACAGGTCATAATGCAACACCTTAACCCCCAATATGCCTGTCACCCCTACATCCATGGTCATCGTTAACTTTTTATGAGTCTGTGTGTATAGAACACTTCATAATGGTCTGAACAGTAGCCACGAATTAAGGAGATTAGTGCATTTCTGTAGATCTCTCTTGCACATTCCCCTTTTTTGCAGAAGCATGATCATAATCTACATAATCTACAAAGCCTGTACTTTGGACAGCCTGTAACTCAACACCTCAAGCCTCCTCCTCCAGCAGAATATGAAGGTGTTCCCTGGCCATTAGAGAGACATAATCTCTCCAATGTGTCCTGGGTCTTCAGGTTTCCTCCTGGTTGGCAACACCTCCCCAGGGCACCTGCATCCTTTCGATGCAGAGGAGTTTCCTCTCCCTTCTTTCTTCACTTGTTAACAAGACACCAAGATACTTAAACTCCTCTACTCAAGGCAGTAACTCATCCCCCACCAGTAGAGGGTAATCCACCTTTTTCTGGTCAGAACCATTATCTCAAAACTGCAGGGGCTGATTCTCATCTGCAAACCCCCCCCCCCCCCCCCCCCCCAGTGCATGCTGCAGGTCACAGCCCGACAATGCCTACAGGACCTCATCATCTGCCGAAAGCAAATACATGATCCTGAGGTCACTAAACCGTACTCTCCCCACCCCTTGGCTATGCCTATAAATTCTGTGTATTAAAGTTATGAACAGAATCGGTGGCAGCCCTGGTGGAGCCCAACACCCGCCGGGAAAGAGTCCAGCTTACTGTTGGCAATGCAAAGCAAGCCCTCGCTCTGTTTATACAGGGACATAATGGCCCATAGCAACGGACTCCGTAGGCCTACCCCATGCTCTTGAAGCACCCCGCACAAGCCCCACCGAGGCACATGATCCTACGCCTTTTTTAGTCTACATAACACATGTAGACTGGTGACTCCCAAGAACCCTCCAGTAATCAGAATCCTTTTACCAAAGTAGAAACACAAACAAACTATACAAGTAAACAAATAAGTAAACAAGCAAATGAATGAATGAATGGACAAACAAATAAATTCCCATGTTAACATTCATGGTTAATAATTGTTCATGAACTGGCTGTAGGGAATAATTTAGTGTAACAACATCGTCTTGTCACGAGCATCAAAATTGCTAGTTAAGTAATTTGAAACATGTTGATTTTATTTTAACTTTGGGACGATATTGTAACTTTCTGGAAGTGCTGGGAGGCAAAATGAAACCCCAAAGTCAACCTTGGTGATGGCTAACCACAAATGGTACTTTATTTGGGGTGAATACAGTGGAAGTTAGAACAAGTAAGAAGCAAACAAAGACTGGACTGGACAAAGGTGTACATATGTACAGTGAGGACAGACAGGTGTAAGACATCACAATGGACTAGAGACGATCAAACACGGGTGATGGTCATAAGTACAACGAGGGCTACAGGAGGACCAGGTGTGAATGATTGGGGTTACGGAATGGCCAACAAGAGAGACCTCTGCTGGCCGAACGGGCACATGACAGGACTGAGTGAGCGAGGACATGACATACACTTTGAAGGGTCAGGCTATGTGTTGGTAAAATGGGTAAAGGTGAATTTTTTTGGAATTGATAAACTTGTGATTATGATAGATGGAAAGGTTGCCATTCTAAAATTTTAAATGACTTAAGCATGTAAGTCTGAGTATCAGTTTTACAAAATTATTATACCAAATTTCAGCTTGTTAGAATTACCAATATGGTATATGAAATATTAGCTATTTTTTTTCTCTCAATCAAAATATTTTGCCATGGACACAGACCAGTATTGGCATGGATACGTTTGCCTGTGTACGGGTTGTCACCATTTACTGGGCATACAGCAACTGCAGAATGCTTCTGTGGAAAAAAAGGCTCCATTTTGTATTGTTCTTAGTCTATACTGATCAAAATCTTGCATAACTTTTGAATCAAGCATTAGAGTAAAATTCTTCAGCAAAGCAGCATTGTTTCTGAGATAATTTTTAGTGTTTCAGAGAGATGAAATGCAATCCAAGTTAATTCCAAAGCATTTACATATTAGTTACTATATCACAGAAATCGTGAATGGCATTTTTGACATGCAACTGACAATGTAGTATCTTATAAATTATCCCTTCACAATTGCTGTATATAAAGTACAAATTTCCTATAGCCGACTGTAAGACATGCTGAGGTTCTTAACAAAAAAATGGGAAGAGGAATGAACACTAAAGGCAGTTCAGAAGAAGAACAGAGGGGGGATCTAGGTGGGCATCTCTGGAAGGACTACACCTGGGTGATGGACATGGCTGCCAGACCTAGTCTGGGGCTGAGAATCAAAAATAAGGTTTGCTTTGAATCATTGCTGATTATAGGTACCTATGAATAAAAGGGCTGGTCACATGACCTTATCCTGTCCTGTGGGGCCCACGTGACCCTCAGCTAACAATGACCTTAAATGTAACTACGGAAAGAACTGAATGAGACTCTTTCTTCTAAACATCCACCGACATCTTAAGGTGATACAAGCAGCAATATCTGCCACAGTGGCTGGTGGTTCTAACTGCAATAAGCAGCACCTCCAATATGGAATCATGCAAGTTTTGAGCATGGGAATGAGCTCTAAAGAGTTTCTTTAGCCGTGTCCTGTGAAATTTTGCACCACTTTCACATCACTGGTGTCAGCTGTCTGCAGAATTAAACAGGTAGATAAAATAACATTTCAAATTAAATAAAAAATGGAATACACACATAAACAAATACTTGAGTCGCCAAAAACATACAAAAGTGCTGACATTCAGCCTGCATTGTTTCTCTGTGGTAATTGAAGGTAGGCATCAACCAATGTCTGTCTTCTCAAATACTTTCTGTGCTTTGGGGTGAATCAGGTTCAGCAATCATTTGGTTGTTTCTTCCCAGAATTCCAAATTTAAAATTGACTGGTATCATGTCCACCCACAACCCTGACTAGGATAAGAAGTTGGAAAATTGATCCTGAAATTATAGTCAGATTTGTTCCATTCTCCCCATATAACAGCGATCTGCTGAGCAATCCAATCTTCAAACATCTTGTGAATGCGTGCAGGCCTGAACTATTAGTACAATACCATACTGGGTCAGGAAAGGTGTAATTTAGGTGAGGTATTCATTCATACAATCATATAAATGATTTCATCCATGTTTACTGTGGATGGAATTGTAACTGTATTCCTTATGAATAGGAATGAGGAATAAACATATTTTTTGTGTCCTGGCATATAGATAAATGACACTCCTGTATTATAGTTCCAAGGTTTGAAAAACAAAGCTTAGAAGTTAAGTTATGACAAATTACAGAAGGCAATTGGCAGAATGCATGAGCAGGAATAAAAAAGGATTTGAAAAATAGTTATATTTATATTTATGACATTATTGAACAATCATTTTGGTAAAAGCATTTCTGAATGCAACTGGAAAAGGACCTGTGTGCACAGGTCTATTGACAGGTCTCGTGTGCTTTTCCAATACCGTTTTTCCAAGCGTTTCAAAGTGTCCCTGTAGAGAAGATATTCATGCCACAGATCTAGTATTCTCGCCATGAAAATGGGTCAAGTACTACTCTTGTCCAAATTATGTTTAGGTGAGAACAAAATAATAATTTCAATCGATTTAAAGTTCATTAACTTAGTACTAACTTAGCATCATATTTGATCTGATTCGACTGAATATCCCAGGTTTCCATCTCTCATGCATCTGGTGTGACGTGTTTTCAGACTCTCAGGCTGGCGCAAAGAAATCTTACGGGAATTGAACGTCTCACTCCGGTCAGCTGACCAAAGTTGGTAACCTTGGTATTGTGTGTAGGAGATTCGGTATAACTATAATTTCGTTCTCCATTTACATTCCCGTAGTGTCTTTAAGTGTTATGTAGTTTTGCCTGAAACGCAAAAATAAAACAAAGCAATTAAAGCCGATCAGTGGCTCAAATTGTGCTGTAGCGATTGAAGAACTTTTGTCGGAAGTTGGATTCGAACCCACGCCTTACTTGGGAGAACAGAATACCCCTCACTTCGAAAGGCCATTTTCGCTGCGCAGGAGGGTTGAGACCGCTCGGCCATGGGGCAGTTTCCAGTTGAACCCTAAGGAGTAGGTTAAGTCCAGCCTTGGCTTCCAAGCTGACGTTTTTCTACATATGTGCTTGTGTATCATGGACAGTAAGAGGGGGCAGGCAAGGAGAGAATTTCTCTCTTTGGGGATCAATAGAGTGTTGTTATTATAACGTCTAAAACGTATGATGGTCTGTCGATAAATCAATAACAATATCAATGAAGTCAATGTTTAAAGAAATCAGAATTCAGGAAAAGCCAGGGGCCGGACCGAGTGTAGGGGGCGTGGCCAGAGACAGCCTGCTGACTGTTCCAAATCATGGGTGCATGTTACAAGTCCGGAACATATTTTAACTTAGTACTAACTTAGCATCATATTTGATCTGATTCGACTGAATATCCCAGGTTTCCATCTCTCATGCATCTGGTGTGACGTGTTTTCAGACTCTCAGGCTGGCGCAAAGAAATCTTACGGGAATTGAACGTCTCACTCCGGTCAGCTGACCAAAGTTGGTAACCTTGGTATTGTGTGTAGGAGATTCGGTATAACTATAATTTCGTTCTCCATTTACATGCCCGTAGTGTCTTTAAGTGTTATGTAGTTTTGCCTGAAACGCAAAAATAAAACAAAGCAATTAAAGCCGATCAGTGGCTCAAATTGTGCTGTAGCGATTGAAGAACTTTTGTCGGAAGTTGGATTCGAACCCACGCCTTACTTGGGAGAACAGAATACCCCTTAATTCGAAAGGCCATTTTCGCTGCGCAGGAGGGTTGAGACCGCTCGGCCATGGGGCAGTTTCCAGTTGAACCCTAAGGAGTAGGTTAAGTCCAGCCTTGGCTTCCAAGCTGACGTTTTTCTACATATGTGCTTGTGTATCATGGACAGTAAGAGGGGGCAGGCAAGGAGAGAATTTCTCTCTTTGGGGATCAATAGAGTGTTGTTATTATAACGTCTAAAACGTATGATGGTCTGTCGATAAATCAATAACAATATCAATGAAGTCAATGTTTAAAGAAATCAGAATTCAGGAAAAGCCAGGGGCCGGACCGAGTGTAGGGGGCGTGGCCAGAGACAGCCTGCTGACTGTTCCAAATCATGGGTGCATGTTACAAGTCCGGAACATATTTTAACTTAGTACTAACTTAGCATCATATTTGATCTGATTCGACTGAATATCCCAGGTTTCCATCTCTCATGCATCTGGTGTGACGTGTTTTCAGACTCTCAGGCTGGCGCAAAGAAATCTTACGGGAATTGAACGTCTCACTCCGGTCAGCTGACCAAAGTTGGTAACCTTGGTATTGTGTGTAGGAGGTTCGGTATAACTATAATTTCGTTCTCCATTTACATGCCCGTAGTGTCTTTAAGTGTTATGTAGTTTTGCCTGAAACGCAAAAATAAAACAAAGCAATTAAAGCCGATCAGTGGCTCAAATTGTGCTGTAGCGATTGAAGAACTTTTGTCGGAAGTTGGATTCGAACCCACGCCTTACTTGGGAGAACAGAATACCCCTTACTTCGAAAGGCCATTTTCGCTGCGCAGGAGGGTTGAGACCGCTCGGCCATGGGGCAGTTTCCAGTTGAACCCTAAGGAGTAGGTTAAGTCCAGCCTTGGCTTCCAAGCTGACGTTTTTCTACATATGTGCTTGTGTATCATGGACAGTAAGAGGGGGCAGGCAAGGAGAGAATTTCTCTCTTTGGGGATCAATAGAGTGTTGTTATTATAACGTCTAAAACGTATGATGGTCTGTCGATAAATCAATAACAATATCAATGAAGTCAATGTTTAAAGAAATCAGAATTCAGGAAAAGCCAGGGGCCGGACCGAGTGTAGGGGGCGTGGCCAGAGACAGCCTGCTGACTGTTCCAAATCATGGGTGCATGTTACAAGTCCGGAACATATTTTAACTTAGTACTAACTTAGCATCATATTTGATCTGATTCGACTGAATATCCCAGGTTTCCATCTCTCATGCATCTGGTGTGACGTGTTTTCAGACTCTCAGGCTGGCGCAAAGAAATCTTACGGGAATTGAACGTCTCACTCCGGTCAGCTGACCAAAGTTGGTAACCTTGGTATTGTGTGTAGGAGATTCGGTATAACTATAATTTCGTTCTCCATTTACATTCCCGTAGTGTCTTTAAGTGTTATGTAGTTTTGCCTGAAACGCAAAAATAAAACAAAGCAATTAAAGCCGATCAGTGGCTCAAATTGTGCTGTAGCGATTGAAGAACTTTTGTCGGAAGTTGGATTCGAACCCACGCCTTACTTGGGAGAACAGAATACCCCTTACTTCGAAAGGCCATTTTCGCTGCGCAGGAGGGTTGAGACCGCTCGGCCATGGGGCAGTTTCCAGTTGAACCCTAAGGAGTAGGTTAAGTCCAGCCTTGGCTTCCAAGCTGACGTTTTTCTACATATGTGCTTGTGTATCATGGACAGTAAGAGGGGGCAGGCAAGGAGAGAATTTCTCTCTTTGGGGATCAATAGAGTGTTGTTATTATAACGTCTAAAACGTATGATGGTCTGTCGATAAATCAATAACAATATCAATGAAGTCAATGTTTAAAGAAACCAGAATTCAGGAAAAGCCAGGGGCCGGACCGAGTGTAGGGGGCGTGGCCAGAGACAGCCTGCTGACTGTTCCAAATCATGGGTGCATGTTACAAGTCCGGAACATATTTTAACTTAGTACTAACTTAGCATCATATTTGATCTGATTCGACTGAATATCCCAGGTTTCCATCTCTCATGCATCTGGTGTGACGTGTTTTCAGACTCTCAGGCTGGCGCAAAGAAATCTTACGGGAATTGAACGTCTCACTCCGGTCAGCTGACCAAAGTTGGTAACCTTGGTATTGTGTGTAGGAGATTCGGTATAACTATAATTTCGTTCTCCATTTACATTCCCGTAGTGTCTTTAAGTGTTATGTAGTTTTGCCTGAAACGCAAAAATAAAACAAAGCAATTAAAGCCGATCAGTGGCTCAAATTGTGCTGTAGCGATTGAAGAACTTTTGTCGGAAGTTGGATTCGAACCCTCGCCTTACTTGGGAGAACAGAATACCCCTTACTTCGAAAGGCCATTTTCCCTGCGCAGGAGGGTTGAGACCGCTCGGCCATGGGGCAGTTTCCAGTTGAACCCTAAGGAGTAGGTTAAGTCCAGCCTTGGCTTCCAAGCTGACGTTTTTCTACATATGTGCTTGTGTATCATGGACAGTAAGAGGGGGCAGGCAAGGAGAGAATTTCTCTCTTTGGGGATCAATAGAGTGTTGTTATTATAACGTCTAAAACGTATGATGGTCTGTCGATAAATCAATAACAATATCAATGAAGTCAATGTTTAAAGAAATCAGAATTCAGGAAAAGCCAGGGGCCGGACCGAGTGTAGGGGGCGTGGCCAGAGACAGCCTGCTGACTGTTCCAAATCATGGGTGCATGTTACAAGTCCGGAACATATTTTAACTTAGTACTAACTTAGCATCATATTTGATCTGATTCGACTGAATATCCCAGGTTTCCATCTCTCATGCATCTGGTGTGACGTGTTTTCAGACTCTCAGGCTGGCGCAAAGAAATCTTACGGGAATTGAACGTCTCACTCCGGTCAGCTGACCAAAGTTGGTAACCTTGGTATTGTGTGTAGGAGATTCGGTATAACTATAATTTCGTTCTCCATTTACATGCCCGTAGTGTCTTTAAGTGTTATGTAGTTTTGCCTGAAACGCAAAAATAAAACAAAGCAATTAAAGCCGATCAGTGGCTCAAATTGTGCTGTAGCGATTGAAGAACTTTTGTCGGAAGTTGGATTCGAACCCACGCCTTACTTGGGAGAACAGAATACCCCTTAATTCGAAAGGCCATTTTCGCTGCGCAGGAGGGTTGAGACCGCTCGGCCATGGGGCAGTTTCCAGTTGAACCCTAAGGAGTAGGTTAAGTCCAGCCTTGGCTTCCAAGCTGACGTTTTTCTACATATGTGCTTGTGTATCATGGACAGTAAGAGGGGGCAGGCAAGGAGAGAATTTCTCTCTTTGGGGATCAATAGAGTGTTGTTATTATAACGTCTAAAACGTATGATGGTCTGTCGATAAATCAATAACAATATCAATGAAGTCAATGTTTAAAGAAATCAGAATTCAGGAAAAGCCAGGGGCCGGACCGAGTGTAGGGGGCGTGGCCAGAGACAGCCTGCTGACTGTTCCAAATCATGGGTGCATGTTACAAGTCCGGAACATATTTTAACTTAGTACTAACTTAGCATCATATTTGATCTGATTCGACTGAATATCCCAGGTTTCCATCTCTCATGCATCTGGTGTGACGTGTTTTCAGACTCTCAGGCTGGCGCAAAGAAATCTTACGGGAATTGAACGTCTCACTCCGGTCAGCTGACCAAAGTTGGTAACCTTGGTATTGTGTGTAGGAGGTTCGGTATAACTATAATTTCGTTCTCCATTTACATGCCCGTAGTGTCTTTAAGTGTTATGTAGTTTTGCCTGAAACGCAAAAATAAAACAAAGCAATTAAAGCCGATCAGTGGCTCAAATTGTGCTGTAGCGATTGAAGAACTTTTGTCGGAAGTTGGATTCGAACCCACGCCTTACTTGGGAGAACAGAATACCCCTTACTTCGAAAGGCCATTTTCGCTGCGCAGGAGGGTTGAGACCGCTCGGCCATGGGGCAGTTTCCAGTTGAACCCTAAGGAGTAGGTTAAGTCCAGCCTTGGCTTCCAAGCTGACGTTTTTCTACATATGTGCTTGTGTATCATGGACAGTAAGAGGGGGCAGGCAAGGAGAGAATTTCTCTCTTTGGGGATCAATAGAGTGTTGTTATTATAACGTCTAAAACGTATGATGGTCTGTCGATAAATCAATAACAATATCAATGAAGTCAATGTTTAAAGAAATCAGAATTCAGGAAAAGCCAGGGGCCGGACCGAGTGTAGGGGGCGTGGCCAGAGACAGCCTGCTGACTGTTCCAAATCATGGGTGCATGTTACAAGTCCGGAACATATTTTAACTTAGTACTAACTTAGCATCATATTTGATCTGATTCGACTGAATATCCCAGGTTTCCATCTCTCATGCATCTGGTGTGACGTGTTTTCAGACTCTCAGGCTGGCGCAAAGAAATCTTACGGGAATTGAACGTCTCACTCCGGTCAGCTGACCAAAGTTGGTAACCTTGGTATTGTGTGTAGGAGATTCGGTATAACTATAATTTCGTTCTCCATTTACATTCCCGTAGTGTCTTTAAGTGTTATGTAGTTTTGCCTGAAACGCAAAAATAAAACAAAGCAATTAAAGCCGATCAGTGGCTCAAATTGTGCTGTAGCGATTGAAGAACTTTTGTCGGAAGTTGGATTCGAACCCACGCCTTACTTGGGAGAACAGAATACCCCTTACTTCGAAAGGCCATTTTCGCTGCGCAGGAGGGTTGAGACCGCTCGGCCATGGGGCAGTTTCCAGTTGAACCCTAAGGAGTAGGTTAAGTCCAGCCTTGGCTTCCAAGCTGACGTTTTTCTACATATGTGCTTGTGTATCATGGACAGTAAGAGGGGGCAGGCAAGGAGAGAATTTCTCTCTTTGGGGATCAATAGAGTGTTGTTATTATAACGTCTAAAACGTATGATGGTCTGTCGATAAATCAATAACAATATCAATGAAGTCAATGTTTAAAGAAACCAGAATTCAGGAAAAGCCAGGGGCCGGACCGAGTGTAGGGGGCGTGGCCAGAGACAGCCTGCTGACTGTTCCAAATCATGGGTGCATGTTACAAGTCCGGAACATATTTTAACTTAGTACTAACTTAGCATCATATTTGATCTGATTCGACTGAATATCCCAGGTTTCCATCTCTCATGCATCTGGTGTGACGTGTTTTCAGACTCTCAGGCTGGCGCAAAGAAATCTTACGGGAATTGAACGTCTCACTCCGGTCAGCTGACCAAAGTTGGTAACCTTGGTATTGTGTGTAGGAGATTCGGTATAACTATAATTTCGTTCTCCATTTACATTCCCGTAGTGTCTTTAAGTGTTATGTAGTTTTGCCTGAAACGCAAAAATAAAACAAAGCAATTAAAGCCGATCAGTGGCTCAAATTGTGCTGTAGCGATTGAAGAACTTTTGTCGGAAGTTGGATTCGAACCCTCGCCTTACTTGGGAGAACAGAATACCCCTTACTTCGAAAGGCCATTTTCCCTGCGCAGGAGGGTTGAGACCGCTCGGCCATGGGGCAGTTTCCAGTTGAACCCTAAGGAGTAGGTTAAGTCCAGCCTTGGCTTCCAAGCTGACGTTTTTCTACATATGTGCTTGTGTATCATGGACAGTAAGAGGGGGCAGGCAAGGAGAGAATTTCTCTCTTTGGGGATCAATAGAGTGTTGTTATTATAACGTCTAAAACGTATGATGGTCTGTCGATAAATCAATAACAATATCAATGAAGTCAATGTTTAAAGAAATCAGAATTCAGGAAAAGCCAGGGGCCGGACCGAGTGTAGGGGGCGTGGCCAGAGACAGCCTGCTGACTGTTCCAAATCATGGGTGCATGTTACAAGTCCGGAACATATTTTAACTTAGTACTAACTTAGCATCATATTTGATCTGATTCGACTGAATATCCCAGGTTTCCATCTCTCATGCATCTGGTGTGACGTGTTTTCAGACTCTCAGGCTGGCGCAAAGAAATCTTACGGGAATTGAACGTCTCACTCCGGTCAGCTGACCAAAGTTGGTAACCTTGGTATTGTGTGTAGGAGATTCGGTATAACTATAATTTCGTTCTCCATTTACATGCCCGTAGTGTCTTTAAGTGTTATGTAGTTTTGCCTGAAACGCAAAAATAAAACAAAGCAATTAAAGCCGATCAGTGGCTCAAATTGTGCTGTAGCGATTGAAGAACTTTTGTCGGAAGTTGGATTCGAACCCACGCCTTACTTGGGAGAACAGAATACCCCTTAATTCGAAAGGCCATTTTCGCTGCGCAGGAGGGTTGAGACCGCTCGGCCATGGGGCAGTTTCCAGTTGAACCCTAAGGAGTAGGTTAAGTCCAGCCTTGGCTTCCAAGCTGACGTTTTTCTACATATGTGCTTGTGTATCATGGACAGTAAGAGGGGGCAGGCAAGGAGAGAATTTCTCTCTTTGGGGATCAATAGAGTGTTGTTATTATAACGTCTAAAACGTATGATGGTCTGTCGATAAATCAATAACAATATCAATGAAGTCAATGTTTAAAGAAATCAGAATTCAGGAAAAGCCAGGGGCCGGACCGAGTGTAGGGGGCGTGGCCAGAGACAGCCTGCTGACTGTTCCAAATCATGGGTGCATGTTACAAGTCCGGAACATATTTTAACTTAGTACTAACTTAGCATCATATTTGATCTGATTCGACTGAATATCCCAGGTTTCCATCTCTCATGCATCTGGTGTGACGTGTTTTCAGACTCTCAGGCTGGCGCAAAGAAATCTTACGGGAATTGAACGTCTCACTCCGGTCAGCTGACCAAAGTTGGTAACCTTGGTATTGTGTGTAGGAGGTTCGGTATAACTATAATTTCGTTCTCCATTTACATGCCCGTAGTGTCTTTAAGTGTTATGTAGTTTTGCCTGAAACGCAAAAATAAAACAAAGCAATTAAAGCCGATCAGTGGCTCAAATTGTGCTGTAGCGATTGAAGAACTTTTGTCGGAAGTTGGATTCGAACCCACGCCTTACTTGGGAGAACAGAATACCCCTTACTTCGAAAGGCCATTTTCGCTGCGCAGGAGGGTTGAGACCGCTCGGCCATGGGGCAGTTTCCAGTTGAACCCTAAGGAGTAGGTTAAGTCCAGCCTTGGCTTCCAAGCTGACGTTTTTCTACATATGTGCTTGTGTATCATGGACAGTAAGAGGGGGCAGGCAAGGAGAGAATTTCTCTCTTTGGGGATCAATAGAGTGTTGTTATTATAACGTCTAAAACGTATGATGGTCTGTCGATAAATCAATAACAATATCAATGAAGTCAATGTTTAAAGAAATCAGAATTCAGGAAAAGCCAGGGGCCGGACCGAGTGTAGGGGGCGTGGCCAGAGACAGCCTGCTGACTGTTCCAAATCATGGGTGCATGTTACAAGTCCGGAACATATTTTAACTTAGTACTAACTTAGCATCATATTTGATCTGATTCGACTGAATATCCCAGGTTTCCATCTCTCATGCATCTGGTGTGACGTGTTTTCAGACTCTCAGGCTGGCGCAAAGAAATCTTACGGGAATTGAACGTCTCACTCCGGTCAGCTGACCAAAGTTGGTAACCTTGGTATTGTGTGTAGGAGATTCGGTATAACTATAATTTCGTTCTCCATTTACATTCCCGTAGTGTCTTTAAGTGTTATGTAGTTTTGCCTGAAACGCAAAAATAAAACAAAGCAATTAAAGCCGATCAGTGGCTCAAATTGTGCTGTAGCGATTGAAGAACTTTTGTCGGAAGTTGGATTCGAACCCACGCCTTACTTGGGAGAACAGAATACCCCTTACTTCGAAAGGCCATTTTCGCTGCGCAGGAGGGTTGAGACCGCTCGGCCATGGGGCAGTTTCCAGTTGAACCCTAAGGAGTAGGTTAAGTCCAGCCTTGGCTTCCAAGCTGACGTTTTTCTACATATGTGCTTGTGTATCATGGACAGTAAGAGGGGGCAGGCAAGGAGAGAATTTCTCTCTTTGGGGATCAATAGAGTGTTGTTATTATAACGTCTAAAACGTATGATGGTCTGTCGATAAATCAATAACAATATCAATGAAGTCAATGTTTAAAGAAACCAGAATTCAGGAAAAGCCAGGGGCCGGACCGAGTGTAGGGGGCGTGGCCAGAGACAGCCTGCTGACTGTTCCAAATCATGGGTGCATGTTACAAGTCCGGAACATATTTTAACTTAGTACTAACTTAGCATCATATTTGATCTGATTCGACTGAATATCCCAGGTTTCCATCTCTCATGCATCTGGTGTGACGTGTTTTCAGACTCTCAGGCTGGCGCAAAGAAATCTTACGGGAATTGAACGTCTCACTCCGGTCAGCTGACCAAAGTTGGTAACCTTGGTATTGTGTGTAGGAGATTCGGTATAACTATAATTTCGTTCTCCATTTACATTCCCGTAGTGTCTTTAAGTGTTATGTAGTTTTGCCTGAAACGCAAAAATAAAACAAAGCAATTAAAGCCGATCAGTGGCTCAAATTGTGCTGTAGCGATTGAAGAACTTTTGTCGGAAGTTGGATTCGAACCCTCGCCTTACTTGGGAGAACAGAATACCCCTTACTTCGAAAGGCCATTTTCCCTGCGCAGGAGGGTTGAGACCGCTCGGCCATGGGGCAGTTTCCAGTTGAACCCTAAGGAGTAGGTTAAGTCCAGCCTTGGCTTCCAAGCTGACGTTTTTCTACATATGTGCTTGTGTATCATGGACAGTAAGAGGGGGCAGGCAAGGAGAGAATTTCTCTCTTTGGGGATCAATAGAGTGTTGTTATTATAACGTCTAAAACGTATGATGGTCTGTCGATAAATCAATAACAATATCAATGAAGTCAATGTTTAAAGAAACCAGAATTCAGGAAAAGCCAGGGGCCGGACCGAGTGTAGGGGGCGTGGCCAGAGACAGCCTGCTGACTGTTCCAAATCATGGGTGCATGTTACAAGTCCGGAACATATTTTAACTTAGTACTAACTTAGCATCATATTTGATCTGATTCGACTGAATATCCCAGGTTTCCATCTCTCATGCATCTGGTGTGACGTGTTTTCAGACTCTCAGGCTGGCGCAAAGAAATCTTACGGGAATTGAACGTCTCACTCCGGTCAGCTGACCAAAGTTGGTAACCTTGGTATTGTGTGTAGGAGATTCGGTATAACTATAATTTCGTTCTCCATTTACATGCCCGTAGTGTCTTTAAGTGTTATGTAGTTTTGCCTGAAACGCAAAAATAAAACAAAGCAATTAAAGCCGATCAGTGGCTCAAATTGTGCTGTAGCGATTGAAGAACTTTTGTCGGAAGTTGGATTCGAACCCACGCCTTACTTGGGAGAACAGAATACCCCTTACTTCGAAAGGCCATTTTCGCTGCGCAGGAGGGTTGAGACCGCTCGGCCATGGGGCAGTTTCCAGTTGAACCCTAAGGAGTAGGTTAAGTCCAGCCTTGGCTTCCAAGCTGACGTTTTTCTACATATGTGCTTGTGTATCATGGACAGTAAGAGGGGGCAGGCAAGGAGAGAATTTCTCTCTTTGGGGATCAATAGAGTGTTGTTATTATAACGTCTAAAACGTATGATGGTCTGTCGATAAATCAATAACAATATCAATGAAGTCAATGTTTAAAGAAACCAGAATTCAGGAAAAGCCAGGGGCCGGACCGAGTGTAGGGGGCGTGGCCAGAGACAGCCTGCTGACTGTTCCAAATCATGGGTGCATGTTACAAGTCCGGAACATATTTTAACTTAGTACTAACTTAGCATCATATTTGATCTGATTCGACTGAATATCCCAGGTTTCCATCTCTCATGCATCTGGTGTGACGTGTTTTCAGACTCTCAGGCTGGCGCAAAGAAATCTTACGGGAATTGAACGTCTCACTCCGGTCAGCTGACCAAAGTTGGTAACCTTGGTATTGTGTGTAGGAGATTCGGTATAACTATAATTTCGTTCTCCATTTACATGCCGGAAGTGTCTTTAATGACGTTGCACGCTCGGTATGGTTTTACTTTTAAGGGCAAAATTAAAATGACATCTGCAAAAACGTTGGTATTTTATTCTTTTAATTAGTTTGGCGCCCTCTAATGTCGCTGTTAACTGTGTTCAGATCAGTGAACGGAATTAAATTGGAAGCGTGACCCAATTACAGTCTATGCTTAGCATTTAATACGTCGAGTATTCGGCAGTGCGAATTTTTATATTTTATGTTTTTATATTACCAGTATCCTTCATTAAACGCCTTCAGCATGACGTTACAAGTTTTCAGCAGTCGTTTTGTTAGTTTTGTTAATATTAAGCTCACATCCAACAGAACTCCTCCAGCCATGGCATCTTCGCGTCTGTGACGTCATCAAAGCGCGCCGCAGCGGCTGTGGATGGCGCCATCCTGACAGCGTGTGTGTTTCTGCTTACCGCTGACACCAGCGCACTTTCTACTTTTTATAAGAGTCTTTGTCACAGGTAGGTGATACTAAATAATAATGTAACCAGACCGGACAGCATCTCGCTCTCTTAGTTCCGTGGCGAGATAATGCTTTTTTATGGTTATTAAAGCCTAGGCCGACGTTTTTAGGTGCTCTGCTGTTTACACGTTTTGCTTGTAAAGAGAATTTTGCCAGCTTCGTTCAGCTGTCCTCTTATTAAACCAGACTCGTGCCCTCTTCATTGTCACTGATAGATCGTCAGGTCCGTTCAGGGAACATAGGAACATTGTATAAGTCGTATAGGCATTACAGTTTCCCTTAGAGGCTACACACGCGTTGTATGAACTAGTTGTGTAGTTCGGCACTTAAGTCCATGCGTGTGATGCGTGTATTTGCTAACAAAACATTTTCTCATCTGGCCGTTTCCTCAGTCAGCCAAATACGTGTTTAAGTAGGCCCTGGCTCCTTAATTGACAATAACAGCACTTATAATAACTAACTTGCTAGTTTCTGTTTCTAGTTTCTCTTCCTAGTTATTAACCTATTTTTAGTTATTAAATTGTCTTATGTTTTGTGTACATGGTGTTACTTCCTACAGTTCTGTATCGTTTATTTATAGGGGTTTCGTCACTGCCAAAAGTGTATATATTCATGTTATCGTCCATATACAGTAATGGTTTCATGTATTTATGTATTACAAACAGCTTAAAGTATAAACAAAAACGTATGTTATGGGTTATTAGCCAATCGTATACACCTAAACTTCATTTAAACAAATTATGCATCCATTTTGTGAGAGTTGGATACATTGGGCCAGGAGCATAGATAACCTGCAAAAGCAGAGGCTGGTTGTCTGCTGTTATATAGCTCATTTTACATGTGCGGAGGCTTGTTGGCTCTAGCTGTGGGTTATGACTCTGTTTCCATGCTCGGAAGGTTGCTCTTTAAAATCTCATGACCTACAGAGTGATCATATCATTGTTGGGCCCTTTAGCAAGGCCTGTAACCCTGAACATTGCTCTAGGGGCCCTGGAAAAATAGCAGACCCAGTGCTCTGACCTCTTCTAGATGTTTGAGTCTGTGTGTATGCACGTCTGTGTCTCTCAGGAGAGTGAGATGGAGTATGCAATGATTAAAGAATTCTTATGTACCTGCACTTGTGCACATCGGCAAATAATGCATCATCATTATATTGGTGGTGGTTTAACAGACATCTTTCAGAAATCCGAGAAAAGACTTTTGCTTTTGGAATTGTTGTGCAAATGTATTATATGTCCCTATTGTAACAGCGCTAAAGCTGAACCCACAGCCTACAATGGTTGTCTTGGGAATCAGTCTTGAGTACTGTCTTGGTCAGATGTGGCCCAGGCTGGGCGATATGCCTGAGATCATGTCCCACCACGTTTATTTTGGTTCAAGTGGGCTTCATACTGAATGTCGTCTTCATTAATTAAGCCAATGTAAAGTCTGTAGTGCTGTAGTGCCGAATACAGTTATTCTGTGTACTTCTAGCATCTAAACTAAACCTTCAATCATATTAAAATCATTTCAATCATTTTATTTTATTATAATTTTTTCAAGTTTGAGTGGTGGTTTATTAATCCGAGGGTGAAGTAACACTAGTTATGATTAGTATGTGTATCAGCTTTTGGAGTGATGACTATAGAATGGAAGGTGGGGATGGTGGCATTTCAGAAGGCTGCTGTAATATGCTCAAGTTGTCTGTCTAATTCCAAAAATCCAAAGAGTTCATAAGATTAGAGGGTATATGAAGAAACATTTGGAGTATTTTGCAGTACAGCTGTCATGTCTATTAGCAATCATATTTAGTTGTTTTAAAAACAAAAATCAAAAGTTCTTTTTTGTACGTGATTTTGGCCCTCTATCGGTGTATTTGTGTATTAATTGTTATTATTGTTCCAGCAGCCCTTTAAAATAAAGTTGGTATTCAGCCTGGCACTATGGATGTCCTTTCTACTGCCCTGCGTGTCCAGTTTGCTGGGGGCAAATAAGCCCCCCCCCCCCCCCCCCCCCCCCCGCGGGGACCATTATCCTCAAAGGCAGCAGACTTTGATCATGCCGGTTGTCGAAAGCCGCCCAGAGACTTGCACACATTTCGGTCAGTAGGTGGCTGATGCTTGTCTCTGTTGTGTCATTTTCAGGTTTTAACAGTTCAAACAGCTTCGTAATTCTCAATTCAAAGGCAATGTTAAATTATTTCATGCTGTCTAAGTAGCCGCTGTGTGACAGGGATAAGATAAACCGGGGGGCCTTTTTCTTCCCTGTTGTATTACTGAAGATTTTATTGCATGTGTCTATTGAGCCACTTAATGAAAACACAATGTCAGTCGTCGAGAAATTTGTTTTTTTTTTTGGCGTATTATGGAGATGTTGTTGTTTTAATGTCAAATCCTCGTATGCATGAAAGCACCCAGCTCGGCAGCTTCGGGTTATGAGGTATGTCATGAATGTAATATCCTAAGGTTGGGCCTTCGAACGTAAACAGGCTGCTTGTGATGATCACCTATTTGTTTTTGACTATAATACACTGACTGATAATTAACCCAGTTTTACATTTAACCTATTTATAATGCTTAGTAGTCAATAGTTTGATCACACCTGCTTGAAATGAAAGTTCATGGGACTAATGCTGGGGTGTCAAACTCCAGTCCTGGGGGGCTGAAACCCTGTGTAGCTTAGCTCTGTTCCTGTTCCACCACAATTGATTCTGCTCAAAAGCTGTGTGGTAATTAGCACAAGGAGTTGAATCAGGTGTGTTAAATGAGGGGGAACCAAACACTGTGCAGGGCTCCGGCCCCCTAGGACTGTACTTTGACATCCATGGTCTAATGAATCAAAAATTTCAATATTTAGGTTGAATTTGCATGTCAGAACGAGAGTGGCTGAACACATGGGTTTTGCATGTGTGGATCCAGGCATGGGGGCGGGTGGGTCATCGTCTGGGGTTACTTTGCTGATGACGAAGTTGATCTCTCAGATCGATGGCAGTGTCTACCAGTCTGGCTGTGGTAGCTATAATGATAAAATGACATAGTAAGGCCATCCTTTATTCCTCAGCAGGGTGGCAGCCTAAAGCACACCCAATGGAACATGGACTGCTCTAATGAGTCTCCAGTCTCCAGACCTCACAATCCCAATGAGCAATGTTCTTGAACGTTAATATACTCTGAAGGAACACATAATGTGCAATATTTTGTAATCATGTATTGTATTCCTCTCTATAGGGCCATTTTGACAACAGTTCTCATGTTATGCATTTGTTTCTGTGCAAAAGTTTTATGCAGTCTAAGAAAATTATGTTGAAACGATCTTCCTATTGATGTAAAACTTTGATGGTGACGCTTGACGTTGCACAAATACTTGGTAATGACTCAGTTACTGCTAAAGTACAAATCGTAAACAAATATAGTCGCTACTTGACAAAATGCGTCACGATTCATTAATGAACAAACATAATATTAGTATTTCACTTGTTATTCATACTTATGGTTAAGGTTATCATATATAGGAATAGGTTTATATCCATTGGAATGCAATAGGAATATATGAGCTGTGTGTTTGTGTGTGTGTGTGTGTGTCCGTGAGCTCACCCCCTGATGTGTGGACTGACACCCTGAGTGTCTCCTGCTGTGATAAACCCCAGGGTGGTTATGACCCCGTACTGGATAAATGGTTCTGGAAACTGGATTCATGGATGTGTTTTTTTTTTTTTGTGACAATTTCAAGTTGTATGTACTGATTTTTCTAGGACACAAATGGCTTCCCATGTTTTTTTAATGCACAGCTTTAACAAATTGAGCTTGTGACCCCTTGTAATTTGTACAGAAATATATATATATATTTTTTTTTTTCATCACGGCTCCCTGGCAAATCTGCCAGCATTTATCATGACTGCCATGCCCTTGTCCCTTACAGAAAACACATTCAGTTCATTTGTGCGAAGGATTTTTGAATTGCTGTACTGCTGTACACAAATTTGAATTTCATTAGGGAGAAGGTGAAATGCACTTTAAATATTCACAAGGTCGCTGTCCTCTGTTTTGATGTTCAGACAATTTGCCGGGCATATTTAGAGTTCCATCGTGCCTTGGGGGCTTGAAGGAACAGGCCGAGCTCTATCCTTGCTGTTCCTTTATGGTCTAAACACTGAGACAGGGATGGAACTTTAGTCCCCATTTTCATATTTGTTTTGGCTCATTTCAGTAATAAATTGCGATAATAAGTTTTTGTTTTACTTTTGGGATGTTATTTCATCTAGCTTCCAGTTAGATGTCTCCTAGTCTGGATATTAAAAATAAAATTCTATCCAAGCATTATATAACATTGTGTTCTTCAGTGGATAATTTCCTTTGCAGACAAAGGAAAAAATCACCACATGTATCCCGTGAATATAATATGAAGCATTTCTTATGAAGAGTTTCTCAAACGTCGCTGAGACATTTTTCTATCCGCTTGTGTTGGATGTCTAGACATAGTCGTGTCTAGGGCTGCCGCGATTAATCAATAACATTGACATGGAAAATGCGTAAACATCAATATTTGAAATCAACATATTACAACAACATTTAATAAAATTACTATTATGATTTCTAAAACGCTTCAAATCATTAAAACAAATGTTTTCCTTTAGTATGACTGTAATTATAGGAGTAGTTATTACATAACAAAAAGGTGGTTTTACACTGCAAAGTGCGATGGCATACCACAGTGATACTAGCGCTAGAAGCATGAGCACCTGAAGAGAAAACAAACATGTGGTAATCTAGACCGGCAAACAACCGTATTGTCTGTGTTCAGCTTTTAAATATCTTTTATCCTTCTAGCTGCTAAAACACTTTTAATTGAAGCCATAAAGTTGTCTATCTGCTACATTAGAATCTCCATTGCTTAAATGTTTGTGAAAATGTTTAGCTAAAATGTGGGCTTATTCTGCGTTGATTGACAGTATCTGTATGTACGTTCATGAGCATTGGGCTTGTTGGGGCCAGTGTCCGTTAACGTAAAACTGAAACGAAAACGGACACTAAATAAAAGGAAACAATTTGAGAACCGTAATAAAAATGACAACCATATTTTACCAAAAAAAAACGCCAGGCTTTAAACTGTACATCTGCCACACCACCAACATATTTTTACCTTGTGTAACCACAATATCTCCTCTTTTAAAAGATCTGCCTGCTGATCTGCCCCATCCTTCATCGTGACTACAGCGTTTTTCACTTGTGTCGCATGTGACGTGATCCGCAACCGAATTTATATGGATGCACCAAATTTATCAGATTAACTTTTGGGCATCACAATACATATTTCATTAATATTTTTAGGCATACTGCTAATCTGTTTTTGTATTATGGGTGAAAATAACCTTAATATAGGGCCGAAAAACCTGTGTACATTATCTACCTGTAACGGCATGCAGTTCATCAAAATAAAATTAATTGAAATGGCCAAGTTGATTTTCTTTGGGGAAAAGTAATCGTTCAGATTAATTGACCAAACGATTTAATAGTAGATTAATCAGTAGAAAAATTGTTGTTGAAATAGTTGAAAAATAGCTTAGCGATGAATATTTGCAGAAAAGCTTAGAATGATTTTGGTGTGACCAAGGGTGACGCTAATGAACCGAAACTTTACCTTTGGATCTCGCCTCTTTTCCAGTAGAAAATAAATGGGTGTAATCTGGCCTGCAGGCTTGACCAATAGTATGCATAGGCGTCATCTGGAAAGACAAAGGAGAAATTCTCTGTCAGGTTCAGCCTAAGCACCATAAGTATTCTTGAATCGTGCTTTGAATCTTCACCAGAATAATAAATAATATGTATTGTCATACCTTCTGCTGTGTGCAGTATTTAGTGTTCTTTTGGTCAAATGTTTGGCTGTCTGTTATTTAGAAAGTGGCTTTTGTAATTGTCTTCTCTCATTGCTGCAGTGGTGACTCGCAGTAACACAAATAGCAATGAACCGAACTGTTTATGGGCTCCTGCTTAGATAACCTATAAGAAATATTTACCTTAAAATATCACATGGATTTAAGCTCTGCTGGGTTTGTTTACTCATTTCCTCAATGCAGGCCTGGCCTTTTACTGCACATTAGGTCACAGCCGCTCCTTGGAAGCTCTGAGTCAGACTTGAACTCGAGGACTGTACTGAATTGTATTATTGTTCCAGAACCTATAGGATGTAAATTTTAGAAGAGAGTGAGTGCTGTGCTGACGTGTGTAGATGCTGTGCTGACGTGTGTAGATGCTGTGCTGACCTGTGTAGATGCTGTGCCAGCTCCTCTGTGTGGTGCATGCTTACTGTATCTGCCAGTTCTTCAGGTGCTGCAGGAGAGGCAGCCGCTAAGATTACTTTATGCTGAGCGTACCTGGCATGAAGAGTGGCCCATGTTTCCTCAGGGATCCCATGGACATCAACAGTGCCAGTTCGGTGGTCCTGCAGGCCCTGACGCAGGCCACCAGCCAGGACACGGCGGTGCTGAAGCCGGCTGAGGAGCAGCTCAAGCAGTGGGAGACGCAGCCGGGCTTCTACTCTGTCTTGCTGGTATTTCCCCCCCGACACTGACACAAACACCAACACAGAAATCAGGCCAAACTGGCATCATATGCATGTCTGCAGACTCGTCGATAGGTGGTCAACTGTTGGGTGGAGCCTGCTGGTACCAGCTGGTGCTGCCTCCCCTGTTCACTAATAAGTATATATGTATGCAGAATGACGGTGTACTGTGTAAGGCAGTGTTTCTCAAACTGGTCTGCAGGGACCCACAAACGGTCCACGTTTTTGCTTTCCCCCCAATTCCCTGGCAGTTGGGAGGGAGCAAAAACATGGAGTGTCTGGGGGTCCCTGAAGACTGGTTAGAGAATCACTGAAGTAAGGGACAATCCAAACGACGTATGCGGTTATATGGAAATGATCACTCTGCTGATTATTTTCATTATGATCGCACACCTCGAAGTGGTTTATCCTGCTTATACCACAGCTAACAAACAAAAAAATGAAGGAATGACTGGCAATGGTGAATTTTTTGGAAGAAAATTATTTGTTAACATCTAACCAATGTTCCAATTTGCTCTTAAAAATCTAGTCCCTATAAGGATAGAATGTCTGGTCGGGCTACTCGCTGGATGCAAGTTCGTTTTGTTGCCGCAGAAACCATGAACAGTCACTTGTATTTTGAAAACCGAAGACAATTCTGCTGAGAATGACTGCTTATTTATTAATAAACAGCCACACTGGTTTTTATGTTAATGATTAATAAAGAAACACACATTAAAACACACTAAAATAGAACTCTTATTAGGCTGCCTGAACTACCATGATGTTCCATGTAAATATTTGGCACCCTTGTGACATCCCTGGACCAATAAGAACATAGTGTTTTACCTAAGCTGTGGGGCAGTGATGCATATTAAGTACAGGTCCAATCTTTGTGTAATGTCCTTGTTAATTTGTGTCTGTTAATGGCGCGTTATGAATAGGACGACATGTTTAAGATGTTTGCACATTAAATATTCCACCGTATTTTGTAGGCAATGCAGAGAGAGATAGTATGACATTTCAGTTGATAGTATGACATTTCAGTTTAACATTAGCGCTAAGTTTTTGACAGTTTATCCAAAGTATGAATGTTTCTTTCTGCACTGTTTAATGCAGAATGCCAGATGCATGATTTAATTTAGTGTGTTTATTCCGTAGTTAAAGTTTAATAATGAGAATAAACAGAGCTGCTTTATTCAGAGATTGACGCCCCTATCTCTGTGAAGATCCCCAGGCGTTTTTGCAGGCATTGATTGCTTGGATTCTCAGAAATCAGGGTCGTGTGCAAAGTCACAGTTGATCGGACCCTCTAAATTGGTATAATCTCTTTATGCAATGAAGTGGGGTGACAGGCCATCTTTGCTGTATGAAAGCTTAATAGGCATTTACTTTAGATTGATTCATTCTGGGCCCTTCTGCAGCCATGTTCTAGCCTGTTAGTAACGCAGTGGCCCTAATCCGCCTCTGTTGTGTGGAGGGTAACCGGAGCGACGCCAGGACCCTCTCGGCACCATCGGCATGGTCATGAAGTACTGCTGAGTGGCTATTTCAGGTTGTGTGTTTGCTTCTGTGAGACGGCCTTCCTGCTTGCAGTTTATGGATGGCGGGAGGATGAAAGGGTAGCACATTCACAAGGGAAAGGGAGGCTGTTGCATCTCATTTTCACAAGTATAATCACAAGTATAGACACAACAAGCAACTTAACAAATAAACCATCCTTCTATATTCCAATTTAACAGGTAAACAGTGTGACAGTTTGATTATGTTTTCCCAAGTTTTTGAACGCCCGCCTGACTATATTGGTCTGACTTCCCTGATATTGCTAACTACCAAGTCATCTTAAGAAATGGGGGGGAGGGGGAGTCTTCATTTTCTAAGTAGAATTTATGCAAAGCTGCTGTTGTACCAGACAGGCTGTGTGAAATGTCAGTGTGGGGGAGGGGGGAATGAGCACCGTGGGATTATCGTATCGTGAATCCTGCTGCATACGGTTGTCTCCCCATCACCCTGCCCATCTGCCTGCCTCCACCCATTCACCTGCCTCCAGCCATCTGCCTGCCCCTGCCTACCTCCACCCATTCACCTGCCTCCGCCCATCTGCCTGCCTCCACCCATTCACCTGCCTCCGGGCATCTGCCTGCCCCTGCCTGCCTCCTCCCATTCACCTGCCTCCGCCCATCTGCCTGTCCCTGTCTGCCTCCACCCATTCACCTGCCCTCGCCCATATGCCTGCCTCCGCCCATACGCCTGCCTCCACCTTCCTTCCGCCCATACACCTGCTTCCACCTTCCTTCAGCCCATACGCCTGCTTCCACCTGTCTCTGGCATCGTTGAGCCATGTCACAGTGTTTAGAGGTTGTTGCTATGGTACTCCTGGATTCCATGTGCTGAATAACAGTACATCGATAGGTGGCCCTCTGCAGTCTCTCACGCATGGTGTGATTCTTTTACATCTCATTGTTAGTGACACCTCTGAACAAGCTGAGGCAGTGCTTGGTAAGGGCTTTAAAATGCTTTTGACTTGTAAATCTTACTCTGTTAGCAGTTTGTATATATTGATTGGTGTTAGAATGTTCAGTGATGAATGTTAAAGTTTTGGTAGCAGAAGTCCTGATGGCTGATAAGATGCTTTTTTTCTAGCCTAATTGTTTGTTCCCCTTCCAGAATATCTTTAACAACCACTTGCTGGATGTGAATGTTCGATGGCTGGCTGTCTTGTACTTCAAGAATGGGATCGACCGCTACTGGAGACGCGTTGCCCCCCAGTAAGTCCCTTTGCCTCCCTCAGTCCATGGGCTGGAACTGCACTGACCGCAGCCAAGGGGTTAGGTCTTACTCATACTTGTGCTGTGTCTGTGCATAATTGTACCCCCCCCCCACGTTGCGCATAGGAACGAGACAGCAGAATGGAATTCATGATTAATGTCCTCCTTTCGTTACCTGTTTGGAGTCCATTTGGGCACAATCACGCATACGAGTTTATCAAGTATGCAAGTTGCCAATTTTTGTTTATTCTCGTTGCAAGAATAAGTAGATAGTTGCACATTTTACCAAATATCCCAGCATTTGTTCAGACAGCGTTGCATAGGAGACCAGGACTGAAAAGGTATCACATTTGTTTCGCTTACTTTTCTTTGGTTCCGGGACCAGACGCACTCCGGGACCGGTACACTACGACAGACATTACCAATGAGAGAAAGAGAGAGATATATATAACACTAACCATGTACTCAAATTGTCTGACCCATCGCTGAAATTCAAAGTGATCTTATAATATAGCAAGATCTCATATAGCAGACGGGCTACGTTAACATAATCAAACCAGCATCTGTACCTACACTGTGTTTTAAGCAGTTAGATAATCAAGCATAATTAGCTACACGGGAACATTTTTCATATGTTTATTGAACAGATGAATGAAAGAAAGCAGAAGAAACTGCTGTAACCTTTAAAGGCTCTTGTATTATCTGTTTGCTATTTTTATTTTTTTTTACAGTGGACAGTAATGGTGATGAGTTTGATCATGGAAGAAATACGTTTTACAGTTTTGCATGCTTTAAAGTTTTTCCCTTTGATTTCTGAAAGTCATTATGTTCACCAAGATGAAATGAAACCAATGTTAAGGAACGGTGTTAAGGTCTGACTGTGCAGTGCACAAAGACACAGGTTTCACTCTTATTTTAAACACAAACACATGTTTATTTGCCCAGAAACTGTGTATTGTATAATCCGTAGTGCCATTAGTGCAAAAATAAAGTCACTTCAAAGCAAAAGTGCACAGGCTATAATGCCACCAGACAGGCTCTCTCTGAAGATTAAACTAAAAAAATAAAATTAAATATTTGTAATATTTTTATTTGCTATTGTTTGCTGTTAAATGTTTTAGCATTTTCAACATCAAAATAATTACATCAAGGCTACAATTCCATTAGTGTATCGAGCCAAAAATCAACTCTCCTCTTTCAGGTGATTTCATGTTCGTTTCAAGTTTCCGCTTTTAACAGCCACATAAAGTAAAATGTTATTTGTTATTTAAATCAACTCAGGCGAAACAAAACATGTACGTTTTCAGGGCATGACTCACACATTCAGACTCACAAAGGAAATCCAATGGAAAATCTATATTATTCCATTATAAACCTAAAATTAGGTACATCAAAAGTGTATTTACAATATTAAATAAAAAAGTAGACTATTTACAAGGTAAGAACTGTTACATATATGTGCAGACATCTCGAATTGAAAATCTCATTCCAGCCAGCTGGCCGAAGTTGGCAAACCCGCGTTTTATTGGAAATGGAAGTAAAATCATCTGTATAGATTACATTCTATCTGCAGCTCTATGCTCTTCCTAATACGTACAGTTCTCAGTCCACCACTCTCTTTGATTCTGAGTGTAGCGGGAAGCAATGGCTGAAAGTGAGAATGCAATGGATGAGTTGGTCCCTAAAAAAAAACTCATCAGTGATATGGAAGTGGTTTGGCTTTTACCCGAACGATAAGGAACAAACAGTCGTTATTTGCAAAGTCTGCAGAGAAAAGGTTCGCACGTTGGATGGCAGCACAGTGAACCTTTTCAGTCATTTAAAGAGACAACATCGGAAACAGTATGCCGAGAACCACAGTTTAAGTCTAAGTTTACATTTATACCCTTTATTGACCCATTTAAGAACCTATTTATTGTTTTACCTAAGGAGGTATTGTCATGTCATGTTAAAATGACAATGATGAATAATTCAGTAATGGATTGCACCTTGGTGATCATTGGACTTTCCAGCAAGACAATGATCCCAAACACACCTCCAAATCAACCAAAGCTTGGTTGAGAAAAAGATCCTGGAACATCCTGAAGTGGCCTTCTCAGTCACCAGATTTAAATCCGATTGAAACTTTTTGGTGGGATTTAAAGAAGGCAGTTGCAGCATGGTGGCTGTCAAACATCACTAAGCTAGAGACTTTTGCATGTGAAGAATGGGCAAAGATTCCGATTTAGAGGCGTAAGAAGCTTGTCGGCACTTACCGAAAACATATGATAGAAGTTATAAAAGCTAAAGGATGCTCCACAAAGCACTGAAGCTGGGGCTTGAATAATACTGCACATTCACATGTGTGAAGTGTTACATTTTTCATTTGGTCTTCAAATTCAAGTCAGATTCTGCTTGTGAAATTAACTCAAATATGTATCAATAAATGTTTTTTGTTGTTTAATGAGTTTTTTTTGTCATTGTCATTAAACGATGTTTTTATTTTTTTTATCTTTGTTCAATTTTTCACATAAAAAGTAACTATGCATCAATGTTTGCTGAAAATATTGTGCATTTTTTTCCATTTCCTAGAGAGACTGTGTTTACATCTTTTCAATTAAAAAATTACCAAAATATGTTATTTATCAAGGGGTGGCCAAACTTTTGCGTTTTGTGTGTGGGTGTGTGTTTGTTTTAGGATTCCAGTGTTATCATTTC
This sequence comes from Brienomyrus brachyistius, assembly GCF_023856365.1. Lineage (NCBI taxonomy): Eukaryota > Metazoa > Chordata > Actinopteri > Osteoglossiformes > Mormyridae > Brienomyrus > Brienomyrus brachyistius. The sequence goes on from NC_064534.1 coordinate 27,805,198, forward strand.
CCTGTATCAGGTCGCAAAGAATATCTGTGGTATTGGTTGGCACCCTTTGCAGTAATGGGATTTGTGTTCCGGCCTTTCACCATCATGGGATAGCCATCCTCCATGCCGTTCTTGTATAGCCTCTCTCCATTCACTCGGCCCGAATGGAGCATTTCTTTTAATGTGCGAAAATGTTAATCGCCCATGTCGAATCTAGGAGTGCTGCCTTCCGGTGGCGGGGAGACGTGGTTTATGTAGAACACTTTAAATTAGATTCTTTTGTCAGACCTGTCAGAGTCGTAGCTCCGATTGAGTTTGCAGCTCTCTTCTCTGCCCCAAACCCCCGCCCCCTGAAAGTGGCAGTTAATTTTGCAGTCTGACACCCGTTGATGCGACGTGCCGAAGGCGCTTCAACGTGTCGAGATTAGAAAGTGCCGTCTGACCCCTTGGGGGTGTCACCTAGCCATCCAGCGGCGGCTTGCTCTCGACCCCACGGCCTTTCCCGCAGGTGGGAAACGGTAGGAGCATAACTCCCGATAATCTTCGGGAAATGTCAGCGCTTCGCTACTTCCGCCATCGTCCCGGAGAAGAATGGCCATTAGCGTTTCTCACCCTGACATTTCCAAGTCAAGCTGTTAAGCCAAGCGTGTGCAGGGGCTTATTTGAACCTGGGGTGTGTGGATGCGTGTGTGGTCCCCCTGCATGTGCGACGAAGGCAGTAGTGTTTGGTTGGTGGCTTCACACAAGAAAAGGTTCGACATTAACATACCCTACATCTAACAGGGGTCACCCTCGCTTATTGTTGTTTTTAAACTGGTTAACAATTTTTATTTTTTTTTGTTTGTCAGTGCGTTGTCGGAGGAGGAGAAGAGCTCGCTACGTGCTGGCCTCATCACCAACTTCAACGAGCCGGTCAACCAGGTCAGTTCTGTCAAACCTCCAGCCCCCAGCACCAGTTGGGGGCCCTGACACATCTGCCAGCTTAAAAATGCCCAACTGAGGTCTTCTGTGCAGATTGCAAAAAGTCTGGCCTCTTGTAATAGGATAGCTACATCACTTTGGGAGGGCTGATTTTCTCTGGGGGGTGAGGGGAGGTTGAAGAAGATGCAGAGGCTAGAGTGTAGGAGGGATAAATATGCCGGGGACTCTAAGGAATCAGGCAGCCACAGTGAGTTTGGTTGATATCTCACGTGTGTATGAACCTACTGATATGAAGCTGGTCTGAGTATTGGTGCCTGCCTGTTCCCTGACAGATCGCCACACAGATCGCGGTACTGATCGCCAAGGTGGCCCGTTTGGACTGCCCACGTCAGTGGCCTGAACTCATCCCCATCCTGCTGGAGTCTGTCAAGGTGCAGGACGGCCTCCAGCAGCACCGAGCCCTGCTTACTTTCTACCACGTCACCAAGACGCTGGCCTCCAAACGACTGGCCACAGACAAGAAGCTTTTCCAGGATGTAAGTAGGGTGACCTGTACCTGTGTTTGGGTTTGGGAGGTAATGGGGCTGCTCTGCTTGCTTTGTGGCACAAAAATGTAATGTTATCAAACTATTCAGCTAGGACTGAAGATAATGTCTCTCCCTTATTTTTATACAAGTTATTTATTTCTGCTGAGTAGCAGGAGTCTCCTCCAAAATGCACGGAAAGGGGTTTATTTCTGCAAACGCCCCAAGTTGGTCACAGGAAAGCCTGATTTGCTGACTTGTTTCAGCCTAAGGAGTGCCGCTGTCCAATTTGAGGGAACATTCAAAGTTCTTTATCGACCACAGCAGACATTCATGAGACTGAATAGTCAATCAGCTCGTTTGAGGGCTGCCCACAGGGCGACGCAAGTACTGCCAGAGCAGCAACGGAGAGGAAAACGAGGGCCCCGGAGAGAGAGTTAGCCGAGCAAGCGCCCTCTGGTGGAGAGCTGGGTTACAGAATGTTCTGGGGGTGCACTGTGTGAGCAGTGCCGTGTTTAGTAGTCAGCTGCAGGGCTGTACAGTGTGTGCATTTCACTGCCATTTTTAGTAAAAGCCCTAAATTGAGGCTCGTTATCTCCGAAGATTTAATTAGACTCTTTCGATGCTCTGGTACTTTTGAAATATCAGCATTTTTCGGGTGATTTTAAAAATTTATCATGCGAGTCATTTTGCCAGTTTCAGTGTAGTGTGCGGCTCAGGTTTTGGAGATGCAGGGTCTACTGGGGGAAAAAATATTGCCCAGAGCTTTTGTTATGGTATTAGTCATTCTTCATGGGGCTCACCTTGGTTTTAAGTCCTCACAGCTTTACACTGCTTGATAGCCAACTTAAAACTCTAGGGTGGCTGTAGTTCTGCACTTTCTGTCCCCCCCCTCCCCCCCCCCAGTCATGAGTTTAAGGTGGGAGATGGGAGGTGTCAGTCTCATGCGATCTCTTGAGATCTCCGTGGAAGAAGTTTCATAATAACTGACGTTCTCTAATGTATGAGGCGGGAGTTGGTGGTGGGGGGGCGGGGGGGGGGGTGTTCATTAACGTTTTTTTCTTTTGCTCCCAGTGCAGTTTGCATTCAGGGTTTAATTATTTAATTTCCTCCTGCAGTCAACCCAGATTTAAGGGCTGTTTAATAAATATGTATAGATAATGAACTCTTTTTTTTTTTTATGTGGCGTACAGAAAGGTATGCTAGAGAAAGCAAAGCCTCCCGTCGGTTTGTACTGTGGCTCAATCTCACAACAGCTCACTCTCATTCCAGCGGTGATGAACAGCATGCTGAGGTTAGCGGAGGGGAAATGGAGGTATTCAGGTCAAATAGTGTAAATATAACCGTTCACGTGATCCTTGTCTTTGGCTGTCGGACTGGGCGGGTGATTAATTAAAGTTTAGGGGGAAGGAGAGCGATGAGCCATGATGTTAGTTCAGGGTGACTCAGGAGAATTTTGAGTGGGCAGACCCCAGCAGGGCCCCCAGCATCGTGTCCTGGTGGTGGATTGAATCTGTAGCCTTCACTGTATCAGCGAAGGCTCGTTGACATGCCCCCATTAATACTGTTGTTTGTGGTGAACTGTTGCACCAACTGACCCCCAAACTATGGGCTTTCTAGCCAAATGTAAATGGAACAGACTCGCGCTGCTTCCGCGCCTGTTTGATATTATTTCAGAGGGCTGAGATCTGGTGAGTCACCACCATAAAGATGAGTGACTCGATGATATAATTTATCGTCTGGAAAGCTTTGGCAGTGGTGGAAGCTGTGTGAGCCAAAGGATTTAGCCAGACCGGGCGTTCCTGGGATTTCCCCCAGACTCACCCTCACAGCAGGTAGCTGAGCGGAATAGGCCCTTAACCGGTCAACTGAAAGCTTTGGGTTTAGATCCATTACAAAATCCAGCTGTTTAAATGGGTGAATATGCCACTCTGTGTTAAACTGTCATCATCTATACGTCCGTCCATCCATTAGTAAAAGCCAAATTTAGTTTTATGAACCAAATGCTGTATTTTCTGATACCATTAGATGGTGCCCTCTTTTCAAAAAAGGCCTCAATTCATTCCCCAGAGCAAACCAAGAGTGCCACTGAGTGCGGAATATGGTTCATGAAGTTGTATTTGGCCATCACAACCATTCATCATCCGCCTGTTATCCAACTGTTTTTCCTGGGCAGGGTCACAGGGGTGCCGGGGGCCTGTCCCAACCAACTTAGGGCACTGGGAGGGCTATACCCTGGATGGGATGCCTGGCACACTCATTGTGAGCGATGAGGAGATACCGCATGTCTCTGGACTGCGGATGGACCCCTCAGTGACCCGGTGAGGACATGAACATGCAGGAGTGACTTGGACCTGCAACCCAGCAGCAGTACCACCTATGAAGCCAGTGCGGCAGTCTGTCATCTGAATACCTGAACGGACCACCTAGTTTTATTATTGTGGGTGTTAATTTGGCTGAAGCTCATTTGGCAGGGAATATTAAATTCTGTTGATATACGTGAGCATTCCTGCATTCAGAGCAGGCAGATGAAGCGGACACTGGCAGGAAGCTTAGAAAAAGAGTTTGTCTTGAAGCTTATTGAACGATGTATGGAGGCAGGACCCCTGCTTATGGAAGAGGCCATATTTCCTCTTTATGAAATATATTTGGCAATTTTCCCATGCTGAGGCAGCAACGCTTGTTTCTCTAGCAATAAATTAACATTGTGAGTAACAAATCTACTTTAATTATCTTTTAGTGTTGTGGAGAGAATAAATAAACCCATTTTACCTGTTTTAATGTGGCTTACTTTTACAGCAGTTAATGGGAAAAGAATCTATTAAAAATTGTTGAAAATAACATCTTTTTTGAGGTGACACATTTGTAGCTGGAGTCATTCGGGCATCAAATTTGGATAAATCACTTAATGTGTGATTTGTTACGTGATGCTGAGTTTTTGCTTTTGTGCAAAGAGATGCTGTGTTTTACCTCTCAAAGACTTCATACGCAGACCTGCACTGACCTTCCTATGGGTTGCTGCATTACTGACCATCCCCACCAGGTGGCACTGTGTAGCTGCCAGTCATTCTTGTCTGAATTTCTGAACATCTGTGTGTGTGTGTGTGTTTAGAAGGATTTTTTTGGTTTATCTTCTACCCTCTATTTGTGGATTTGGATTCTGACATTGAGTGGCTTTTGTCAGACGCCCGATTACCACCAGAAATGCCTGAAACGATGGAAGAAATTAGATGTAGGGTGTTGGATGTCCTGGAATAGCTGTTATCAGATGGCCCTGGCCAGTAATAATAGGCTTTTTCAGGCATGAGGCCATGCAGAGTATCGTGTGAGAAGAGCGTCTTTCTCTCTTAATACATATTAATCACCCAGCACAGTATTGCTCCATATTACTACACGGTAAGCCTGCAGTATCAGTGGATTTGCACCTGGAGACTTTAGGTGACTACATTGCCTGATCCTGTCACATCTGAATGGGTGTAAGAATTGATTGTGCTCTTTGGAACAAACCCTCCTGTTCACCTTTGCTTGAATGCTTTGTTCGTCTTATTTTAATGACGCTTGACGGAAGCCAGAATTTAAATGTAGTGCTTATAATTTCCAGCTGTTTCACTGTTGTGTTTTTAGCGTCACTTTCGGTACTGGCGTGTAAGCAAGCAGTGTCCCGTCTCAGCAGCACCAGGTACCGCAGCAATGGTGGCGTGCTGGGCTTCGTACACCTCCATCAGTAGGTGGCGCCTCTGTCCTAACAAGCATGGGAAATAAACAGGCAGCTAGTGAGACTACTTCCCCTGCAAGGACCAAAGGCCTTTGGCTTATTGACATCCTGGCCCAAGGTGGTTAAGCAGCTGGCCCTGGGCTTGCTGAAGTGATTCACCTTCACTTCCCTGGTGGGGCGTTGCTGTTGCAGAAATGTTTGGGCCATTTTTGTAAGCAATGCAGCACTGTAGTATTTATGATGTTTTTTAAATAGCCAAGAACAGCCATTTGAGCCGCAATAGATAGCGGTACCTGGTATCTGAATAAAAAAAAAAAACTAACTTACTGATCTGATTCACATTTGGTCTTCAGGTGATTTGGAGGACAGAGATCTTCTGCTTCCTTAATGCCAGTTGCCTGGAACGATTAGATATAAGCGATTTTCTTCCCTTGTGACGAAGTATAAATGTCCAGAATCTGAAATTAATGGTCTAAAGTAGTTGTTCTCAAACTTTTTTGCACCTCGGCCCATTTTTAACCATGCCAGCTCAATCGCGACTCTATATCAAGTACAGGTTTAAATTAATGCTGTAGTCCATCATGGAGTGCACTCTGCAGTTTACGCCAATCAATGCCAAATGCAGAATTCTGATTGGATGTGCCAGTGAATTTTAAATAAAGTATCTGTGGTTTGGCTTCTTGGATTGGTTTAGTGATCACTAGTTCTGCACTAAACATTTGCAGACCCAAGACTAGAAATGTGATAGTTTCCACATAGGGGCTTGCAGGTTTTAAAATGCTTACATCTTACGTCCCTTTCAGAACTGGCTGCGACCCAAATGTGTGCCACGACACGCGTGTTGAGAATCGCTGGTCTGAAAGAAAAAGGTGATCCATGCTAGTAGCCCAAACTTTCTAGACTGAGAATACTGGTTAACCAAGAACTGGGCCTTCCATGCTAAATTAACTCCTTGTTGACTAGTTTGATTCTGCTGAGAATGAAAATGTAAATCCCCCTGCACCCTTTGCAGACCGAAATGAAGTTGGGCCGATCTGGCTCTTGTTATGCCTGAAGTTGGGCTGTGCATAGGAGGCTTGCTCTTCCTCAGCAGGCATGATGCTGCCGTTAACTGTCAGATCTTCAGCTGAGCGGATGAGATGCGAGCTGACTGGGGTTCAGTGCTACTATGCAGCCAGTAGCCCTAAGACATGACGCTGTGAGCTAACGCATGATGCTGTGCTATTCACATGCAGTCATCTGACCTGGCTAGATAGCTGGCCCGCTCATGGCCAATTGATGGCTGTTACCCAAGGGGACACGGGATGCTGCAGAGTTATACTCCGTTTCTGTGAACTTGAAAGTCCTCGGTCCTGCATGTGCTTTGTCCGCACACGCGGTTTAGTCCGCCACGCTTCCGCCGCTTCCGTACGCATGACTCAGCAGGAAGAACACAACAGAGCAGCTTGTTTACTGCTGCAGAAATATCGACTGCCGCTCATCGGCAGGTCACCTGAAGTTCACTCCGCCGCGATGCTGGGGCTGATGAAACTTCGACTAATCTCTTTGGGGGGAAGTGCCAGCCGCACCCTGCTCCCGAGAAACGGCCCCGTGGTGGCCGTGGTTGGTGCTGCGCTGGAGCAGGCCCGAAAGATCTAACTATAAACAGAGACCAGAGAAGACAAACAACAAACTGCTCCCTACTGACGTGCCCCTCCTCCACGTCGCTCCTCTATCCCCACTCTGATCCTATACAGATGACTGTGGACATTAGTTATTAGTAATTCTGCTGGCTGCATCCTTATTGCGGCCCAGCTGGCCATGCACGGTGCAGTGGATTGGTGTGCTCTAGAATCCTCATCTGTATCGGTGGGCTGTGCTGGTCCGGTCCAGTCCGGTTCTTGTGTCTGTGCCATCGACACTGTTATCTGATAGTTCTTGACAGCTGCATCACCTGAGAGCTCGCGGCTCTCTCTCCATCTGCACTCTACAGTTGCTCCAATTGATGCATGCAAACATTAGCGGTGAACAGGTGGCTTTGTGACTCGCCGGTAGGCTGGCTGTTTGGGAGGCGGCTTTCCCTGCCTTCTGGGGGGACGGACGGTGCAAGCGAGTGTGTCTCTGAGTCAAAGACGCGTGTAAGAGAGAGGATCTGCGCTACAGCCGGATGAGCAGAGCGCCGACTTTGAAACAAGCCATCAGAGTTTAGTAACGGCAATTTACAAAGTCACTGGATTGATGGCAAGGTTATGAGTTGGAAAGATTGTGTCAAAATGAACCTTTGTTCTATTTAAATAAAGTCCGACTTTCTTGGGGATTACGTTCTAATATGGTACGGTATGTTTTAAGCTTCAAGGTCATGTGGTGTAACTGAAATCCTTTTATAATCTGCATGAATGTGATGTGATCTAACGTGTCACTTTTGAATAAAGGGTTAAACAGATTTTAACCAGCGAGGGCACTGTTATTTTCGTAAAGGTTTTATGCCAGTACTGGTACTTAGAAGCTCACTGCAGTGAAGCACATAAGCAAATGAGTTCAGATGTATACTGCGTTTAATGGTGTTTGTCTGTTGTGGCAACAAATCGTTGAGCTCCATTTCATTCTCGGTCCCTTTCCTCTGGAATGTGTAATATGAGCCAATCTATAGGCACCTCCCCTCGGATCCTCCAGTCACCCATTCCCGTGTCATCCTGATTTTCCCATTCGGCCCCTCGCTTCCCGGTGAATCGACCGGCTGCATTACAATTCCGCTCCTTTTTTTAACCTCTCGTCATCTCCCAAGGGCATCCCACCACCAATAATTTCTTTCCTCTTTACGGCTAATTTAATGCTTGAATTTGAATCTTGATTCTCTCTAATCAGCCATATGATTCTTTCGTTAATAACCCGTGATTTTCCTGCCTGGTGCTGACTGACTTTGGACGACGGGCCACCTGCCTAGGGCCAGAGTGACAGGCGACGTGCCGGCAGATGCAAATTTACCAACGTTAGTGTAACGGCGCATTTGCCCCATTGGCCCTCCTGGGTAATTTAATATGCTAATGTTGTAAAATGAGCGGGACGTAGCGTAGCACAAGCTCATGATGTGGCAGTGCTGATTTTTCTGTTCTCAGGCCCGGTCATGCTTTTGGTCTGTTTATTTGGAGTCACTGTAAAGTTTCGTACGATTAGGTGCGGAAATGGGTTCTCTGTCCCTCTTTCTTTGCTGACCATTTCGACTCTCGGCTGCTTTTTAAACTGGCTAACTGGTTGGGGCAGATTTTTGACTTATGTTCTCAAGAGCCTTGCATTAAAGAGAGGAGGCTGGACTTCAGTTTGAGAGACACCAGCTTTCTCTCTGCTCTTTAATCTTCTGGCATAAAGGGATGCACTTATATTCTTCATACAGCTGTGTCACAATCATATGTAGTTACTGAAGAAATTAAAAGTGTGTGAGCAAGATGTTTCTAGGTTTTCGGACCAGCTGCATTTTGGGTAGATTTTCTGCGCTGTTCGCTGCCTCTGCAGGGTAGCACTTCATACAGCTTGCGTCTTGAGATTCAGTTGCAATGCTTCATCTGGTATTCCTCATTGGCTTTCTGTTGTTACAAACCCTAACAGACCGACATGATGTTTTGAGCTCTAGGTAGTTTAGTGATTAGATTATTAATGAATGTATGATAGTAATTTTTCATGATTGTGTGTTGCTATGAATGCTCAAAGGAGTTTTGAGATACGAGCCTTCAGTTTACTGTCAAAGTACAAACCCCGCCCAGATGTTGCTACTGCTGTTGTAGCTGCAACTGTCCACCTTTATATATATTATCATAATAAAAACCTTATCTCATTAGGTATGCTTTTTGGTATCTGATTGTAATATAGCCTGATATTCTGTGTTAAATTATTCATTTGTTTAACTTTTCTCTGTGTGATGTTTTTTTTTTATTTATGGTTTCAGAATAAAGAGTGAATGTTTAAGGGGGGGTGATTTCTGTTCCTGACAAGCAGTTTATCTACTCAGTCTTTTTTATTACCCATAACTTAGCAGCGGTTGTGATTCATCTGAAGATCTACATCCTAAGCATTACTTAGGAAGGTAAATTTATCGCCCGGACTCGTCAGCTTGTCTTATAACAACCTGGAAAGGTAATCCCACAGAAGCAGTGTAGGCAAAGCCTCCTCCCTCTCGTCTCTCTCCTGACACACTTTTTTTTTTAAAATTTACAATACCTGCAATAGATGATGTTTTGCTGTGGAAAATTTCAGCACTACGTCGAGGCCGAATCTTTTTAGCACCTTGAAGCCGCGCTGGATCCCGAAGGTGTTTGATCGGAATCCCAGTACTCTGAAGCGCTCACGAGTTCCCAAACTGATTTTTGAAGTTTTGAAGTTTTTGTTTGAGTTTCTCACCTGAAGGGTGCGATGTGTATTTATTGAGGGCAATAAAAGTTGAGCCATTCTGAGCTCTACTGAACATACACACACTTTTCACACCCCGCCATGCACTCCTGAACCTCCTCTGGGTGCTGCGCCTCTGGGTGCTGCGCCTCTGGGTGCTGCGCCTGTCCTTCCAGTATCCTTGTAGCTCTGACGCTGCCATTTTTGCTCCGCAGCGGGCTGCACAGCACCATGCAGGAAGACCACGGGTGGTCAGTCACTTAGCCCCGCCCTCTTTCTTTCTCTTTGTTTTCCTCGAGAACAAATAAGTGATCGGCCAGCAAAAAATGTAGACGAGGAAATTCTCATAAAGCGGTGACATCGTCAGGAACTTTGAGCCTGTGGCTCACACCTGTTCTGCAAGACCTATTTGTGTTTGACAAGATTATGATGTGAGAGAGAAAAGCGGGAGAAAAGGCGAAGCTCTGCTGGGATCTCTCGCACACTCCTATTGGTCAGTCTCACACAGAGTCGTCTAGCATCCTGCTCAGTTATTCTCAGACTGCCTGCCTGTCTAATTGTCTCTCTCTCTCTCGTTTTGGGCTTTACCTGGGCTTCTCTCTGCAGCTTGGTTGTGGCCTTAACAGTCTTTATGCTCCTTGGCTAGTTGTGAACCTTATAGAACAGACTTGTGTTCATTGGGCGCTTTTTCACCGAACAAAGGTACTACTTTCGGTAGTTTCGCTTTTCCATTGACTTCCAGTTGAGTACCAGTACCGAAAGTGCCAAATCAGCTGGGGTACTTCTTTTGGTATTTTGGGGTGGGACTGGCAAGCGTATTTGCTGTCGATTGGTTATGCAAGTAGCATGCCTCTGAAACACAAAATACAACCGGCATCTTTTGGAACACACAGCAAACAGCGAGAAACAAAATGAAAAGCAGTAGAAACCAAAATATAAAAAAGTTAAATGGAAGGATGGACAAACAAGGAAACACAGGCTTTAATCGCCATATGGTCGGATGAACAGATCCAGCGGGATTTGGATGGCAGGACTCGAAATAAAAACTAATTTACCGTAATAGCCAGCCGCCTGAAGAAAGGAGATCTGCAACATATGCTGTTAACACAAGGTACTGAGTGACCTTTGTTAGCTGTTTTAGGACCAAACCAGTAAAAGATATGGGCCCTTTCTGGGATAAAGGGTGATATGGGACCTTCTTAGCTACCATCTTCTGTGCCCTAGATTTTGAGTGCAACAGTACACAAAATTCATGATTTGGAACAAACCTCAATTTGGAGCAGTTTCATACAGAAGAGAAAAGAGAATTTTTGTTTTTTTCATTATTATTAAAGCTGCAAACACAAGTACATTTAGGACGTTATAAGCTAGTGTCAATGCGTCTGACCTGTCTGAATAGAAAAAAAACTCAGACGCTTATTTGCATATTGTACAAATAAGTTGTATTTTTAATTTTCTCTTGTACATAACAGACATGAACTGAATCTCATATAAATCCTTTTTTCCTGTTGTGTATGGTGACATATCTGTAGCAATACCTATAATCATAGTTTATATATAATATATATATTATAGCAAGGTCTGAATTTTCTTGCCAAGTCACCTTAAATGTCATGGGGAGACTCTTTCCAGGGGCTGTTTCTGCCTTGCTCCGGTCGTATCAAGTGAGTTGAAATGCTAGATGTGTTTCCTCCAACACATCGAAGTTCAGTATAACAGAGCCGACAGTCTTGATCTAATGAACTATTCTCTGTCCAGTGCTGGTTTTATTTATTAGCCAACAAGAATGTGTTTCCAATCCGCTGATTTATGACTGACCGTAACCAGCATTAGCTGCTACTAACTCACAGCCACAATTAGCATAATATTTTCCATGCTGAACATTTACTTGTGAATTTAGTTTCCTACTGAGACAATAAATGTACTCATTTGTTTCGGTGTGTGTACCGAACTGAAAATGATGTACTGAATGGCACATGACGAATATGTGTACCGTTACAGCCCTACCTAAATATAATACACATGGATAATAACCTGTGCAGGTTGTTCCGATTGGATTGGCAGCGGAGCCTTGTGAGACAGGAAATGGCGTGGGATAGGTTGCATATTATGGGTTAAGGATCTGTGCCTGGCTCCACGGTTATGGCTTCGAATCCCGTGTTCCTGAGTATTCCCTCTCACATTCGTTGCCTTAAGAAAGGCCCTTCAGCCCGACTGCCCCAGGACTTCTGGATGCTGGCTGACTATTGCTCTCTGACCCAAGCTTTCCACACTTTTGTTGCTTTGACCAAAGCATTTGCTTTATAAATATAAATGCATTAGAAGACCTTGTAACCCAGGTTGAGGCATATATCAGACCGACATGCGGCTGGCAGGGAAGAAAGCCAAGGTTTGTTCTTCTCTTTTAATTGCATGAATTTATTTTTCTTTAGCATCTGACACTTTTGTGTTTGTTTTCCCTGCGGAAAATTGGCCAGCTTGGACAATTCTTTCAAATGAAACCGCCTTCCTCTCCTCCTCTTTTTCGTCCCATAATCTTCCTGTACTTTACATTTCTTAAGCTAAAATTGTAATAAAAAGCTTAAACAGCCACACGGTTTTATTTTTAAATGCAATGCTACAGTTGCCTATTTTGCATTTTTAAAGTGATTTTTATGAAAGAAGTGTGGGGAATAAAAAATATAACGTGATTTACATAATAAATGTTACATGCTAAATTTGCATACGGCGCCTTTTAGAATTGGAACAAGGCAGGTTAATCTGAAGTTCATCATGATTCGGCAGAATGCACACTGTTCCTTTATCATCACTCGGTAATGACTCTGGCTTCAGATTGCCCAAATGACTATGGCGGCAGATTACCTAAATGACTCTGGCGGCAGATTGCCCAAATGACTCTGGCGGCGGATTGCCCAAATGACTCTGGCGGCGGATTGCCCAAATGACTCGGGAGGTCTGTTTTCTTAAAATTTAATGGTCCCCTTTCTCTTTCTGACAGTACAGTGAGATTCGTTGGTTTCTTTAAAACGTCCCTTCTCTAAAAATGCCGTTTCGATGTTGTGTCTTAGCCATGCTGAAATGTGAACGATTTCGGGAAACAGACAGAATTGCCTGTCATTTCTGTATAAATTTCTCCGACTCGGAAAACAGAATGCTGTCAGAGCAAAGCTTAATTACTCTCCTCAGGCTGCCTATGTGATTTATGAATCCACGTCTGATATGGAATTTTAAAAATCACTTGAGAATTGTTTAATGCGCCTTTGCAAACTCTTTATAGGTGTGACTGAGAGGAATGTGGTGTAGAGGCGCCTGGGGATTTGAAGAGCTCAGCTCTGGACTTCAGCACAGTGAAGTAGTATTGGGAAGTTCAGTGAGGTGCATATATAATATAGAATATGCAGTTATTAAAAAATGAGGAGCATGCAATCGGACTACATGCTCCATTCTCAGAATTTTAAAATGCTCATATTGCTTTGCGTCTCCCTCATCCTGGGTTGTGGGTTCAAATCCTGCCCCTGCACTGTATTTGTTTACATGTTCCTTCAATGGGCACAAGACTGGGACGGGAATACCATTCCATCACACACACACAGACACACACACATACATATATATGCGCAAAGGCATTAAACACTACTTCCCATAGCCCAAAGACATTGAGGCTATCTGGTGTCTGTAAATTGTGAGTAGTGTATAATGTGTGAGTGCACGTATCTGCCCTGTGATGGACTGGCATCCCTTCCCAGGTGGACCTCAGCCTTATGCCCCTTGCAGCCTGGGATAGGCTCCAGGCCCCTTATGATCCTGACCAGGATAAACTGTTGGAAGTTGGATCGATGGTTTAACAGATGTGAATTTCTGGCGGTTGATTTCAACCGTCTGACTCCCACCTCAGGGATGAAATGACCTCTAAGGCACCCTCTGGCTGCAGAAGTAGGTGCTGTAGAGACTGGACTAGACAGAAGGGAATTGGTCGGGATGACCTTGACACTGCTAATTAACCCTGGCATCTAATTAATTGCCACCCAGGCCATTTGCCTCAAATTGTTTTTCTCAAATTGTTTTTCTATCAACAGCATGCTGTATGAAATTGGCTGATAATCATGTTTTAGTGAGTGTGTTTGTGTGTGTGTGTGAGTGTGTGTGAGTTTGTGTGCACGTGTCTACATGTATGTGCATGTGTGTTTTTACTGGACTTCGGTAAAAACAAACACCTTATAAAGTATTAAAGCTCTTTCATGAGCTCCCTGCCTCATTACAATAATGGGGATCATTATCTTCAGAGCGCTGGAGTGCGTGTGAGGGAGAAGAGCCCTTTCATATCGCCTTAATTTCTATTGGGCCCATGCCGTTTGATTATAATGCCGGCATGGCTGAGATCCGTGCCACGCCTCCTCGTCTGCGCCTTCAAAGTTCCGTTTACGTAGGAAGAGCGGCCTGCATTTCGTTTGAATTCGGCTACGATAAGTCCTGGTTTATGTTGCATCACTTTAATATGTTTCACGGGTTATTACATCAAATGGAGAAAGTGGGAAATTAGCCAAGGGCTTCATTCATCTGCGTAGGACCCAGATACGACAATAAAAACACAGCGTAAGAAACTGCCGCGCGATGTTCGCCATAATGGGGGAAGTGTTTCCGCACGTCTTCGTTAGGCCATTACCTCCAGTCAGTGGCGTCAACGACGTTGAATGTGGTGTCGCCTGTTTCGCCTGGTCTTGTTTTAGATTCTATAGAGCTGATGTGTGTCCTGAATGCAGGCAACAGTGCGTCTGCTCCTTATCCACCCTCTGGTGTTTCTTCAGCAGGGTTTTTGGGTATCATTTACTTGGGTGTGTTTTTAAAGGTGAATTACGATAACTGATGATGTCATTTTAAAAGGAGGGTCACTGGATGTGCCAGTGATTATTGATGAATGAATGAAACGATGAAGATGCGAACTGCAGCCTGCAGTTGGTTACCCATCCACGCCGACCTCCTGCGGTCCCTCTCTTTACAGCTGGCTTCTGGCATCTACAGCTTCGCCTGTTCGCTGTGGAACCATCACACGGACACCTTCCTGCAGCAGGTCTGCTCTGGGGACGAGGCGGCTGCCATCAACTCGCTGGAGAGGACCCTGCTGTCGCTGAAAGGTCTGTCCCCCACCCCCACTTCCTGCGTCGCTCGCAAGATGAGCTCCTCTGATGAGGCAGCTTGTCAGATGTTTGACCTCAGAAGGAGCTAGTTGATGAGCTTCTAAAGAGACGGAGAAGGGAGACGGGCTTTTTTGCATGAACCACCCCCCCCTCATTTCACATGCACACACAAATACAAGGTACCCATGTACATCTCCCCGTACATCAGACTGGTGGGCCAATCCTGTTCATGTTTGTGCTGCATGGGTTCCCTTTACCAGCCTTTACTGGGTCACGGCTGAGCCGCTGTGGCTGGTATTCTCTGCCTGAGCCTCATGAAGGGGTCTGCTGGCTGTCGGACCCCCAAGCAGCAAACGTGACATGGACATAAACATGTCCATACACGCAGGGAAAAGAGTATCGATTTGTCTCTTTGCGTATCCCTGAGGCTGTACCCTCAAGGGTCTGCCAGTAGTATGCTAGCGGTAGGTATATGTACCTTTTAGTTTAATATAAGGTATAGAAATGGACTGCGAGAAACATCCCCAAGGTACATGCAACATTAGTGTATGGCTAGTGGTACGAAAATGTTCCCCAGAGTCCATTTCTGTACCTTAAAAAGGTACGTTTACCTACAAGTAGGGTACAATTTGCGGACCCTTGATGGTACAAACAAAGGTACAAATTGGTACTTTTTCTACTGACAGTGTGTGCTACCATAAACCATTGTTGTCAAATGGGGGGGGAACATGTTTCAAAATTCCCAATCTCTTCCCCTCTCCAGTGCTGCGGAAGCTAACCGTTCACGGATTCATCGAGCCGCACCACAACATGGAAGTGATGGTGAGTCAGGCGCCGCGCATCACAGCAGCATCTCCATTTAGTGCCAGGTCCTCCCCAGTGGAGAAGGTTCTGTCCATAACAGTTACCTTTAAATCCAACTGGACTCAACGTCACCGCCATCAGCCCTGTCATTTTCATCTAGATAAATGTAGAGATGGTGTGAAGATGTCCCTGTTCTTGCGATGTCATTTACACATAGGTCATGCTTCAAATTATTGTTCAGATTAGTCCCCTCCAGGGTCAATACAATCAGGGTGTTGAAGGACCCCATTTCCCTCCTATTAATGAGAGCTGCTATGTATCAGTTCAATGTCTTTCCTCCTCACATCGATGTCCGCCGTCCCTTAGGGTTTCAGTCTGTGGGTTAGCCCCCACTTTAAAGATGCCGTTGTTGCCCGTTAAGGCCCATTCAGGGAGCTCAGATATGCGTTTCACCTTTCATTTTTTATAAGCTGGTGATTAGCGCTCTCAGCTTCTTCGCCTTCTCCCCACGTTGGCACCAAAGGGTCATATCTGACGTAGATCTAAATTACTTTCTCCCAGAAGCATTTTTCTCAATTGGGAAAGTTGCACACAAATTACAAATGAGTTTGGTAACCGACTCGAAGGCTGTGTTATAAATCCGCACATCCTTAAGGTTGATCTTAAAGAGGCCGACATTAATGTGGGTCGGGAAGTTTGTTTTTGAGTGTGTTTTGCCAGGAGCATGAACAGATTGGTGGTGTTTTGGTGCTTAGCTTGGCCAGGTTTGATGTATAGCAGGGTTGGGTTCCACAGTTCCAGTCCAGAAGGACCAGTCTGCCAACACACCTACTAAACCTGGCAATTAAGCTGAATGTGTTTGAGCAGGGAAATCTGCAAACCGTGTTGCAGACCGGCCCTCCAGGACTGGGTTTGGGGAGCTGTGACAAACAGCATGAGGCATTAAAAAAGCCAGCTCAGATTATTTAGGTTTGTAGTGTGATCCTACTCCAGTTGCGGTCAGCAGCGGACAGGGAAGAGAGATGGTTTTATTTATTGCTGTCTTGTAGAAGAAACCAGCGTTGACTTATTGTGGAAACTATGATTTCTCGGCTGTCACCGGAAGCAGGCTTTTTGAAACATTCAGAGAGAAGCGCAGTAATGCCCTTGAGCTGGAAAAGAAGCGGTCGTGTGAATAGGGGAGGATGTGAGGGGTGGTAGAAGGTATCCAACAAAGAGTCATTGTGATAACGTTTGCAATAGGCTCTCAGTATTTCCCCCGTTAACTCACTTCCGGGTTGTGACCCAATGACGCTAATTGGTGGAAAACCTATCAATGCTAGAGAGCAGCTCGATATGGGTGATGTCATCTAGTGCCATACAAGAACACCTTGCCTAGTAGCCAGTTTTCTGTACTTTTTCTTTCTTCTCCATTGTTGATAGAAACATTCATCTTGCAAAGCTTGGATCTGTCTGTAAGGTGGACCTTCATTAACCTCCACAGTTCAGCACCGCTGCAGGCTGCTTAAACCTGAATGAGTGGAATGCAGAGCTAGATTAGGAGTAAAGTACATATTCATTTCAAGATGGTTTGGGCCCTTACTCGGCTGGTTTATGTTTCCATTTTGCAACTATGACTCCTAGATGATCATCTGAATCATTAATTTGGGAGGCATGTGAAGTTGTCCTCACCGGTCTCATTTGGCTGTGATTGCTTTCATTTATTTTCATGGGAATTAACCTCAGGATGAAAATCTATCAGGAAATGTCTCTACTGACGTTCCTCGAATGGGATCTGTGTGCATTATTCATAAATGTATTTTTTTCAATCAATGTTACTGTATATTTACTCATCAATAATTTGTCATTAATCGATCCTATTTTATAAAGGCAAATAAAACTGCCTTTAATAAGCCCCTGCTGTAATTTAAAATCCATTAATCTGCCAGATTTAAAAGTTGGTTGCAGCCAAATAGATTGAACTGGACATCTTACCGGAGGCTATGTTTAATATTGAAATTGATATTTGTTCATTCTGGACAATTAGGGACTAATTAGGTAGCATATCGTGCTGCCGGTAAATTGAAGCTTTACAATCAGGCACATTCAACGGAAAGATGGAGAGGTGTCGCGTGTGAATACGGACGTGAAGAGAATGCGATTCTGCCCGGCGAAGGCGCCGCATTTTTCACAGCTTGCGATGGCTGTGTCAGACCCCGGGGCTCGGCGGAACAGGGCGCCCGCCACGTTTCGCGCATCCTCCGCAAGATAAAAGATAATCGCCATCCAAGAAAACTCATCATCGCATAGAAGAAATGTCATCGCTCAAGTGTAAAAATCCACACCCGGAATGGGGCGCTGGGATTAAAAGGGCACTTTCTCATCAAAATTTTCAGGCACCTTCAAGACATAATTCACCTGATCTCTCCTGCCACATGGCTCAGAGTGTGGCAGCTAAATACGTTACCGTGTCACAGGGTTATTCCGATATCAGTGATTTAACAGAAGTGCTGTATTGTTCCAATGGTGAAGTATCTGTGTGTGTGTGTGTGTGTGTGTGTGTGTGTGTGTCTGCCTGCCCTGGAGATGCCTTTGATTTAAGTTTCCTTCGAGCCTATTTTGGTCACAGAATGCCTGACTGAAAGAAAATATGTGTCATGTCACGCCCTCCCTGTCGTGTCGTTGCCTTATTCCTGTCCTCTCTCGTTTATCTGTAAGATAACCCACCCTCCCTCAATTACCCAGTGCCTCTTGAAATCTTAAAAATCTACACTTTTTGCTGTAGGTTTGGTGTAGATATGATTTTGTTTATCTCTTATACTGTACTTGTACACCAGGAAAACGTTTTCTATTATCTGCTGTGCGTATATCAATTACTCTTCAATGGGTGTTTGTCATATATGTACATTTCCTTTTAACCAGAAATATGTAGTTTTCGTTTTTTTTTATTTTTATTTTTTAGCAGATTCTTATTTTATAGGTAACTTAGAAAGCCTTTAAGAAGTTCACAAGAGTTCAGAGTTTGCGACAGGAACTTTTTGAATAGTTGGAAGACCAGTGTGCACGGCATCCTGCGCTGTTGCAGACTAACACCCGTCCCAGGGAGCGTGGTGCAGGGGGCACGCTGGATTAAAATTTTATGTCTTTGGCTCTGCATTCATATCACACACATTCAATCTTAGTCCCACAGCGTATGAACAGGATCTGGTCTTTTGCATTATGGGCTGCACGCGGAGGCGGTAATTAAACAAAATATAAGGATCACACCTGGGTAACGTGTCGACCAGAATGAGTTAGTGTCTTTCATGTGTGACAGCCATGGTAATATACAAGTATTGGGCAGTGTGTTTCATGAGGGGAGTCGGCAGGTATGAAATTGGCATCCCGTCACATGACCGACGTGGTTGATTCTCCAGGTGACAGGGAAATGACCATTACCGTGCTCTACCCGTCTTTCAACTGTTTATCCTGTTCAGGGTCTTGGGGGGAGGTGGGGCTGGAATTAATCCCAGGCATCACAGGACACAATGTTGGGGTACGCCCTGGATAACATGCAGGTCCATCACAGGATCCACCCACCCACAGATAATCAAAGACCATGGCCAGTTTTAAAGACCCCAGTTAGTATGCTATTGGTCTCCAGGAAGAATCTGGAGTCATGCCTGTACACTTCCCCTGTCACTTGCTTTTTTGTGTGTTTCACTGTCATCCTGGGGAAATGTTGGTTTGGGCAACTATATACCTCTGTATGTATATTATGATGGTGAGGCCCACATGCCTTATTGCAAAAATTCAAAAATTCTAATTCATTGGAGAAAATTCAATAGCAACAGAGTAGCACAGAGTTGGGGGTTTGATTAACTGGGTTGTGACTAGACGTAGCTTCGCAGCCTCTCCGTTCCTGTCACCGTTCTGTGACTTGTGTACAGACCCTGCAAAGGGTCGACATGCATCCTTTTTCAGTGCTGCGCAGATTCTCGTCAAAGTTTTAAAAAATCTTACGTAATATAATCTGGAGAGCTTTCCTGTACTGAAAATTTTTTATTTAAGAAATAACCTGACAGATTTGTAAATCCGATCTTTCAGAATCAGCTTTATTAGCCAAGTAAGGTGACACTTGCAAGAAATTTGACTTGACGTTTTGCTCCATACAAACAAGACAATGAACATTAAATAATTCAATGAAGTAGGCATTAAAGAAGATATTGGTATGGGGTAGTAATAAAAACCATACTGCAATATTGCAAATAGTAAGTATGTCTATGCAGACTAGTTGTAACCAAAGTGAGAGAGTGCACAAATGGTGAGACCTCAAAGTGGTTGTGCACCATTGACAGAGGTGGAGATTTCAGGTGCCGAGAGTACAAATCCTGACCAGGATTTTGTTTCAGCCAACCAGTTGAGGACTCGGCTGGTTGGCTGAAACAAAATTCTGGTCTGGATTTTTACTCTCTGGACCTGAAATCTCCACCTCTAACCATTAAACATGCAACAAAGGTTGGAATACGGTATGACACTGTGCTATGAAGTATAATTTCACCGAGTGGCTGAGGCAAACATTTTATATTAAAGTTGGACGGTGCATAACTAAAGAGATTTCTGAATTTCATGAGAGTACATTCTGTGTCAATATTAGCAGTATACGCAGTGCTGAGTACTAAGCATGATGAACAATATCAGTGTTCTTATCCTGTTTCAGGGGATTAGACATGAGTATATTAGTCTTCAGTCTCTCAGTGCAGCATGTAGTGTTACTGGGATGAAGATACATGCGTTCTGTCATTGAGCAGGACCACAGCCCTTGGAAAGAAGTTACCTCTGTCCCTTTTAATTTTTACAGTCCGATATCTCACTCCTGAAGGTAGCAGCTGAAAGATGGATTTGGTCAGATGTGCTGGGTCAGTGGTAATCTAGTTTGCTCTCTTCCTGTATCTGTTGTTTTTGATCTCTTCCAGAGGAGGGAGGCTGCATCCAAGGAATTTAAGATGAGGAGTTTAAGAGTAAAGGAGCAATATGTTGGTGTGAGCAGACACATTCTGGAGAACTTGCCCAAAACTGACCTTTTATTTAAATAAATGCATACTGTATATGGACAGGGGAAAACTGATATTTTAATGATATCCTTCTTTGGCTGTTTTTATTGTTGTTAACATGCAGTTTGGTCACTACCAAAGAAGCGTCATGAAGATGCATACTGAGGGAAAAATGCTTCCTGTTTGAAGTGTGTGATGACACGTTTGCATGCCACTTTAGACGTGATCTTACCTTAATGGAATAATGCAGTGTCCTGTAATATGAATCGGTCTGTTATTTTGTGGTGTTTGCATGGGGATGCAGCCTTCCTTCTTTTTAAATTGCGAAATAGCTCTCTTCATTTAGGATTTACCTGCCGGCAGATCAGCTTGTGCCAAACACCAGGCCTCTTAAATGTCACATGCGGTACAAACGACCTTGCGGGTAGCAGGGTTAACTGTCTGTCTGACCCGCGGGCCGTGGGTTATGGGCCGGCGATGTGGGCTGCTGCTGCGCCAGCCCTGGGTGCAGGTGCCTGCGGTTTAACCTGTGGTCGCATGTCAAGCATGCAGCTGGAAAAATCGATGCAAGCATAAGCTCTACATAAGCTGTCAAAGTCACTGTGAGTGAGTAATAATTATTTTATAGGGAGTGCAGAAACAGTTTAAGAGTAAAGGAGCAGCTTTCAAATAACGCTGAGGCGATATTTTCATTAAGTCTAGCTCAGCAGTTAAATGTTAACAAGATGCCATTTTCATTTTTAAGGTTTGATAGCCGATATTTAAACCCTAGACTTTTACAGACTTGAGATGTACTTGTATGTTTTATTCATACACACATCCGTCTTTATTTCTAAAGGTTCTGTGATGAAAGGGCAGCTTTACGAATGGCTACAGAATATAAACTAAATTTTTTTAGGAGATAAGAATATGTGTGTAAAATGTAAATACAATGTATCCATCCGTTCATCTTCTTACTTCTTATCCGTATAGAGCCTGGGGTCTCCCCCAGGCAGCATTGGCTGCAGAGCAGGGGTCACCCTGGAAGGCAGCTTTTAATCCCAACCTACCATATAGCTGAGTGCACACATCCCAGAGGGCAGTGTTTCTCAGCAGTGGGCCATCTTTACAGTGAAGCCTGTACTTTTTGCACATCATTCATTAGCCAGTTACAATGCTGTAATCTCCTGGCTGTTGATCTGATATATTACACTGGTCAGATGTTGTAAAACAGTCATGCTTCTCTGATACAGACATGGCCATTAAACAAGGTTAGAGCCCCCCCATGCTGTATGTTATAAGATGCATTTGCTTTTCAGCTTGATTTGTTACCTCCTGCATGGATTTGTTGGAACATAAACATAAATTTCATCCGCAGAACATTTTTCTTTATGTGTGTGTTGGTATGCTGTGTTTAAGATAGGGAGAAAATGGTCGTTGGAGCGGCTTCAAGTGGAACGCTGGCTTGATCTGTGACTGCTCTTCAGATCGGAGATCAGTCATCCTCGCCTTGTCTCCCCCGGACCAGACTGCCGACCTGTTTTCTGGCCGCATGCCACATCAGATTTGGCCCAGCTGCATGCCAGATGGAGTGCTCGTACTTGTTCATCATCTCCATGAGACCCTGCAGAGCTTCTTAATAGAGGGATCTGGCCACTTTACCTGTTGGCACGGAAACCAAGGCGGCCGGCGGGCTAGATAGGGCGACGTTGGGCCGAGACCTGGAGCAGCAGCTGTTTTTGGCCACTTTGGTGAGGTGTCATTCTTGCCAATCGCTAAAGGACGTGGCAGTGATTATAAGTCTGATTTCCACGACTCGGCGCACAGGCAATTCTTCGTCCAGCTACTCATATACAGTAACCTATGTTTTACGTGACATGCCCAGACATTTAATCAGCATGTGATTGAAGTAAACAGTGTATTTATAGACCTTGTTTTGGTGTTACAGAAATCCAGATGGAGTAGCTCAGCGTTTCTCAAACTTATTTGTCAGGCTTTGAGGCTGCAGGGCGCTGCATAAACCATCCATCCATCCATCCGTCCATCCATCCATCCTGCAGCTGCTGACCTGCTCTGGGTCATGGCTCAGCTTTATGCTTCGGGGTTATTCATCAATAGAGTCTTTTATTCATGGTTAGTAGTTTTGGCAAGAAATATGTAAAATGGAGATGCAAAGAAAAAGTGATTTGTGCCTAAAATGTGACATGGAGCACAAGGTGTGGATGTGCTGCTGAAGTTGTTTAGGAAACACTTTCCTCTAAGTGTTCGGATTTAATTAACCCTGATCGGATTAGCTAAGCGCTCATCAGACCTGGATAAGTCTCCTGCCTGCCCTGCAGGCCCCTTCCGGCTGGCTTGCTTTGGCTGTGGCAGCCTTATCACATTTTGGGCTCCCTCTTACACTTTAGCATCCCTGCAGGGTGGATGCATGGGGTGCCTGAAGGTGATTGGCTGAAGTCTTCCTCCTTCAGCAGGTTGGTCAGCAGATGCCTGGACTGCGTTATCTTTCACACTCTGCTCTTATCCTTGGGCATCAAACTGCTGTCGTGGCTTAGGAGAGGTTTTAAATTTAAAATGCGGCCCTTGAAGGTCGGCCTCTCCTACTGTATTACTGACCGGTGTCTTCGGACGTGGCCTTTGGTCAGCATTACCCTTGTTTGTTTAGTATTCTGTGCATAGTTACGGGGGGGCTGATGCTAATTTTGGTGCTGAGAATATTAACAAGCCGCCCCCCCCAGTTTAATCCCTGTGAGATTCAACGCATCGCTGTCTAGTGTAAGAGCTCCATCTGCTAAATTGACTCAGTCATTTTGTTGCATATGATGTGTTTGAAGCCCATCTAGTATTGACTTGATTGTTGGTTGCCTTCAGTCCATCCTACGAATAAATTGAGGCCTTGATGCGTGAAAAGGATCAAACACGATCCTCCCGTCTGAGACCACATGCCTGATCAAAGGCAGCCTCCTCCTGTAGCTGCCGTGAAACAAATGCTCCACTTCACCCGTTTTGATGTAAACGCGGGTGTTAGCGTGGTGCTAGCGGAGTCATAATGAGTGCGACTGTCTAAACCCGCCCTTTTCTCTCTCTCCCCCAGGGCTTCCTAAATGCAGTATTTGAGAGACTGAAGCAATTCCTAGAGTGTTGTAAGTATGCCCATTTGTTCACCCTGCCCCCCCCTTAAAATGCATTCTCTCAGCCCAGTCATGATCCAGCATGCAGGAAAGCACGGTCTCCCCATCGCCTTGTTTTCCCCACTGGGATCTTTATCGCCTCATGCTGGAGGGATTAACGCCGTCTTGATGCGCGGCAGAGGGGAATATTGCTATCGTGTGCCGATATCACGCACAATACGTTTTCATTACCCAAATGGTAGCAGCGGTGTGTATGGACTCCGTCGGCCATGTTTAGGGAATGGGGCGATAATGGGGGCTTATGGGCTAACGATGTGGAAATGTCATGCCCCGCCTGATAAACCTGCTTCGGCCGCCCCTCTGCTGGGCTGCTCCTTTACTTAGCTCTCATTCATGACCAGTTTTAGCTTTACGACTCGACAGTGCTCTTCATTAAGGCCTTATTTAATGGCTATAAGTATGCGATTTAGGTCAGGAAAATAAGAAGTGTTCCTGTGTGTATATATAAGAACATGTATGTCCTGATCATTAGAAGATGTGACCGGCATTCAGTGATGTTTGCCGGCGGCCATGGTGTTTGTGAATGTCTTTATAAAAGCATTTGTAGTTGACTGAGGAATTGTGTTTATGGTGTTTTATATGTATTATGGGGTTTCTGATCACATCTCCTCCTTTGTTTTTCACATCACAATGATGCTACATTTGATTAAGTAACAGTTGGTAAACCTTAAATGTTCCCAGAGTACTCTTTCCAATTCAATTAAATCGGTGCCTTTTCCGGGGGGTGGTGAGTATGCCAATTAAGGCGGGGTGTACTGAGAGCTGGCCTTATAGGTCCATCCTCCATGCTGATTGGTTGGCACTTCTAGGCCAAGAAGAAAGGATTCTGGCTGGAGTTGCGGAAAATAAGAAGACAAATGCTCATTAGTCGGACCAAGGCCCAGGTCGGGGTTTATGAATATATTTGATGAGCATCCTTATGGGTCACTGGAAGGATGGGGGGGTAGATGGTTCAGACAATCGCTGGACCTGCGATGCGGGATGCAAAACTGCCATCTTCGGTGGACATGTGATGCCGTCAGAGCACCAAGCGTAAATCCCAGTTTTAAATATCTTCCGACTGTATTATCCATAAGTCTTGCTGGAGTGTGCTTACTCCTGTGAGCAAGTTCCTTTGGTGAATGCTAAGCTTTGTAAATTAGGTACTGGAGTGTCTCCAGCACACTGTTACGCTCTCTTCACCTTTTAAGTGCTGCACTTGAATGCGAGGTCCGGAAAGTTCCGTGTAGTGGTGCTGTTTTTGACACCCGTATGTCGGCTCCTGCTTCACCCTCAGGCAGGCGAGTGGGTCCACACAGCGCTTGCAGAGAGAAGCTGGAGAAGACCATCATACTCTACACCAAAGTGGTAAGCCCAGGTCCTCCATCCCTGAGGGACCTGAGACTCCCCCTTCGGAACAGTCTTGCTCCTTTAATGGCCACCTCACCCATTTCACACCTGGCTCCTCTTCTTGATGCGCCAGCCGTTCATCTCGGCCGGCAGAGCTGCCAGAGTTTCTGCTCTGCTCACGATGGAGAGCAGAACCTTGTAGCAGGGGGTGAGGAAGGCAATGGGATCTATTTTTGGGTCGCCTTAGGGAATATGCTGTTAGGTAGTGACCCCTGGCCTGAAATGAGAATGGAAAAAAAATTCAGACCTAGTGGCAGGCAGTAGGTTCTGTATCTCGGCTTATGTGAGTCATGGCTTCTTCCAGAGCACTATGGGCCGAAAGACCCCCACAGTAGTGCACAATTTATCAGAAGGAATAAGGTGTGACAGGTGAAATCAATCAGCACGCCCAACCTCGGTCACTCGACTCTCCCTCCTGATACTGCCACGCCCCATGATGCTAGTAGATTGATTCTGGATTTGTTGTATTCATGGTGGGGGGGCTGTTTCCATACAGCATCTTGTCCCCACTTGGAATTTAACATGCCGAACATTTACTGTGCGCGGTCTCTCCAGCCACCCTCCGCCTTCACACTGTTGGTCATATTTGTTATACCTGTTCATATTTAGTGTTGGTGAGGAGGACAGTAAAACTGATGGCTGGACTGGTAAGGTCTCGGGTGTTTCCCAGTTAGCTTTTTTACTTTTCTCTTTTGTTGCTGTTTATGTGTAGCTGCTGGACTTCCTGGAGCACCATCCGTGCCCGTTCATCCCACTCATTCAGCGCTCTTTGGAGTTCGCCGTCAGCTACGTCTTCACCGAGGTCGGGGAGGGCGTCGTCTTCGAGCGCTTCATCGTGCAGTGCATGAACCTTGTCAAGATGATTGTCAAGAATGATGCCTACAAGCCGGCCAAAAACATCGAAGGTCCGTCCCTCCGGGAGCCCTCACCGGGAGGTGCTCTCCGGCACCAGTTGTTGAGCGATAAGTCCGACACCTAGACGCCGCATTAATTACTCTGAGCACTTTTGCTCTGTACTCAAGTAATGATGAATGGCTGGCTTTCTTGCCAAGATAATTAGGGTGAATCTCCCTCTAAATAGAATTGTGTCGTCTTTCAAATGCTGATACTGTCTCAACCCAGAGTAGAGCTGATCATACTGTGCATGCATCTTGTATTACTGGGTAAATGTGGTGACTTCCCATCTCTTTGTTCTTCCAGAGGAAAAGTAGAACCAGGAAAGAATTGTTGTGCTTAAAGCTGAAAGCTGCTATAAAAGTTACAACGGAAGATACATTTGTGGGTTTTGTCCATTTGTATGCCAGAGCCACTCTTTGGGTCCTGGTTTTCACTTAAACCCATATGTCCATCCTGTAATTTTCCAGCAGTCTGTATTCGGGGAACAGCCAAATGGCAAAGAGCATAAAATGCAGAAAACTGAATCGGCATGCGGCCTGTTCAGCCGGGAATGAGGCCGTGCAATAGAACGGGGCGTCTGTCTTTCAGACAGCAAGCCGGAGAGCCTGGAGGCTCACAAGATAAAGATGGCCTTCTTCACCCACCCGACCCTCACTGAAATCGGCAGGAGGCTGGTGTCCCACTACTTCTTGCTGACAGAGGAAGAGCTGGCCATGTGGGAAGAGGACCCTGAAAGTTTCGGTATGTTAAAAATAATTATAAAAAAAAAAAATCACTGGACAGGTGATGCATAATTCATAATGCGGGTTGTTGGTCTTGAACAATGCATTTTAATGTTCAAGTGCTAAGGTCAAAGGGCTGAGAATCTGACTTTTCCCAGTGGGGAAAATTCCCAGTGAAATAGCTGCATTAGTTTGCCGTACTTGGATCCCTCGCTATCCTGTAAGTGACAAGTTGATTAAAAAGCCGGAAGAGACAGAGCCTGAGACCCCACATTGTCTGTGCTTCAGGCTTGGGCTCATTTATCATGTTGTAGTGCTGCTTTGTGCCGTGCAGAGGCCCCGCCCCCTCTCCTAAGTCCACTCGTCCCCTCGCTGCGCACTGACCCGAGACTCTGTGCTTCATGAATGAAAGCAGGCCTCATGCCTCTGCATTTTCTGCCTCCATTGTCCCTCTTGTCGACACACCGGCTGCTTTTTGATCAGGTCAGTGGATGCGATGTGCGGCTGGTATTGCCGGTCGTCACGCAGACGGCTTCCCCGACATGCTGTCCGTTCCTATGAGTATCGAGCTGACTGGGAGTTTCAGAAAAGCTTAGATTCTGGATACCTCTGCATGCGTGCGCACACACACATGCACACATACACACACTCTTCAGGATTTATAAAGGCAACTCAGATACACGCATGGTGTAACGTTCAGGCTAATTTAGCCCTCCCTGTGCGGATACTGGGCCACCGATCATTAACGGTGACTCTGTGACCGCTGTCCACACAGTGCAGAATGTCTGCTTGTTTTTCTTAAGTGATGACTTTGAAGATGCAGCTACACGGCTGTAATATCCACAGGTACGGCAAACTTGTTCAAGTAGCACCAGCGACTAGCATCGGATCTTAATATGGACATTTTACCATGGCAACAAGCACACCATGTCTTGGTTGAGGCCAGGGTGAGGGGGCGTGTTGTGGGATCCGTGGTGATGGAGTGCAGTGATGATTGACTTATTTTTAGTGTCACGCTTCATCTTCCGATGCTCAACTTGCTTAATTTGCAAAGCGATGAACGCCGTCTCGTGGCTAATTCACAGCAGCCTCATCCTCTGCAGTACACTGGTATCTAAATCAGTATGTAATGCTGCTATTTTTAAGGGATTCTCATGGCGTTGGTGTTATCCAGGTCACGTTCCAGATTAGAGGGCAGAGGGGGAGAGCCGTGGCAGCAGCTGTGTCTCCTGTAATTGTTTTTTTTTTTTTTTTGCTCTGACCATAATTTCTTGTGAGAGCTGCAGACATCTCATAGAGAAGTCGCTTGATATACTGGCTGGCTTTTGGGTGGTGGGGTTGGGGAAATGAAACGCACAACAAAAAGGCAATTGCTGCCGTTAAAGTGCTTCACTTTTACTGGGCTCTGTAAGTATTTGAGGCCTAACCCTCTGGCGGTGGGTGCAACCAGCCCTCGTCTGTGTACGGCAGCAGGCCGCTTTAACACCCTCTCTCTCTCTGTCCTGCAGCCGTGGAGGAGACCGGCGGTGACTCCTGGAAATACAGCCTGCGGGTAAGTAGAGCCCCAACCGCATGCACTTGCATAGCGAGGTGTCCTCCATGTTCAAAACGGTTAAAAGTGCTTCTTTACAATTCCTCAGCTTTTCTGATCAATTCCCTCCTCTCTTTGATGAATAATGAAATATGTAGCATGATGATGATAAAAGGAAGGCCAGTGCTTTATCATGTCTTTAAACTGTCTGTGTGGCCTAGACATGGATACAGTTTTTTTGACCCCAAAACTTGCATTTTGTGTGTGTGTGTGTGTGTGTGTGTGTGTGTGTGTTTGCACACTCTAATTACATTGTTTATCCCCTAGGGCAGATCAGAATGCTCTCAGACAGTGTGAAGAAGAAAATTGAATGATTTTCTTCAGTGTAAACATTTGCCCAAACTTGAAAAACATCAGCTTTAGATTTCTGTGATTACCCAGCAAACTGAAGCCACGAGTTGCCTTGAACTACGAAAATACACAGCAGGGAAATGGTATTTGTTATTTTGGATTTATTTGTTCAGATGGGCTCTGTAGACTAGCAGACACTCTCCTCTCTGCTCGAAGAAGAGTCAATACCGAAACAGTCACGAGGTTGCGGACCAATTAACTACCGTTGTGGCAATGTTATATATTTAGCTAATGCTGGCTTGGACCAGTCACTGGAGGTTTAAAGCAAATACTAGTTAATATTGAAAGACACTATAGGTGAACAGGTCAGTTCTTCTGTTGTCAGAATTTTCCAGTTGGGCTGTTAACATTTCTCATGTTAGCCTGTTCAGCTGCTGCATCTTGTCTAGCCATAATCACTTGTTAATATTTAACTATGCAGCATATTTCTATGCAGTTTCTAGTGGTATCACAACAAGCTTTTGCAGTTTGCCGTGAAAGAATGTTTCCGTTTTGACGTCCAGTCGTGCAGCACAAACATAATTTGGAAGTTTTAAAATTTATTTAAAAAAAATGGTGAGTAAAAGTTCCGGAATGTTCCTGGTGTCTGTCGGCTCTGTTTTATTTCAGCCAAGGTGAATGTTTGGGCCACACGCTCTGTGTTTGAATCCCTCCATGCCGCACAGCACGGCTTCGATTTTCCACTTGCACAAAGCTTCACGCAAAGTGGTTTTGCTAGTTTCGTACCAGCGCGTAGCTCATTTTCACGCCATGCGCGTACGTCGTCAAAATAAATGATTCTGCGCCTGCGTTCTGCTTGTATGAATATTTTTTTAAATGGGGCATGGCTCGCCGCATTATCGGCACATTTCAAGGCAGGGCAGTGTCATTGTGCTTTTGACAACAAAAACCACGTCTAAAATCAGCGGCTCGTTGCTAAATGGTATTTAGGCAGCACATTTTTGAAATGTGCAGGTGCACGACCGCTGCAGTGTGATACAGATACGGGCTTGAGGTGCACTAATGGTATTTCGTTTTATTTTATTTCACTTATATACGTTTTACATAGAGTGCATCTGGTCCTTTCATGTAATCTTGCTGTTTAAGGAAACACCGAAAGAAAAACAATATATGTTGAGCCGTATCATAAAAAAAAACTTTATCCAACCTGAGTCAATTATCAGAATTAAGCAGGTACTGTAATTGAAACAATGGATGGATGGATAGATAGATAGATGGATGGATAGATCTTTATTGTCACTATTACAGAAATTTTAGACATTTAGATAAGTCAGGTGGAACATTACAATCTTTTTTGCATGTTGTGTTTGTTGCGTAACATTGCCATGCGTGATGGATGCCTGTTGGACGTAAAAGAGGACACGTTAGAGGACTTTAGAAGGCGTGATGCAGAATTGCATGTGCCGATGCCAACATAGGAGAGAATGGCAGCAGCACGGGTACGCAGGGATCAGCTGGCAGAAGAGCTGAGTCGCACGTCACCTGGTAAGGAGTCTAAATTATGAGAGGCAGAAAAATAACAGACCTATTACCTTTTAACTGACATTTTAAGATGAGGTAAAAACTGTAAGTTGTGTTTTGTTTGAAGAAATATTGCATTTTTCTTTATTTTTTGTGAACTGCAGATCCAAAATTTTAATAATAAAAAACAAACGCAAGCATAATTACGTCCCCGTTCCCAGCCGCTGCTGTCGTGCAGTAGCGAGCTTCAGCATCGTTGTCTTCTGACATTATTGTAGCGCTTTTGGCACTGCGCGGGTGATTTAATGATGCCAGAAAACGAGGACGCACTCGCTGCTACCTCATCCCACGGCTACTTCTCCTTGAAAAGCTTTGGTGCAACAGTGCTGCTCCCACAGATGACGTTTTCGCACCTTTTCACCTCACACACAAGCATGTTCATTTTCTCAGGTGAAAAGCGATTTGGCGTCCCGGGCAAATGTGCCATTGTAATAGCAAGCTGCAGTAGGTCATGCAATGTTGCCTTTTAAAGGTGAGGTGAGATGCCATTTTGATTGGTTTATTGCTTGTTACACCCAAAACACGCCTTTGAATAATTGAGAGTTTAGGCAACTTTTTTCTGCCTTGCATTGGTGCAAAGTCTGATTTTTCCGCCATTAAAATAACAAAATGGTTTTGTACAAGCCCATACTGTTCCTCCAGCTTTGCACATCACACTTTGCATTACATCGTCAAAATAGAGCTCAGGCTGTCACTAGTCACTGGTCTAACAGTAATATACAGGAGCAGCACTCTGTGAAAACTCAAATGTAATTTCTGAAACAGTTTTTTTTGCAAAGTTGAACGATTGACTGGAAAAGATGACCTGTATAGTTCCCACCAAGAGGAATTTAACCTCATTATGACTTGGGAATTACCGACTTCAGGAAATGCTTTGGGATGTTACACTGCGTCATGTCAGAGGATTCGAGTCGAGGTTTAGACTGGATGAACCATGCCAGCTCGCATGTTTCCCGTTACCATCCGTCGCGTTGTCGTCGGGTGGCTTCTGTTTGCTGGGCTGAGCTGTTAATCCTGGGTGCTCTTGGCACAATCAGATCTTTTTCGGTCTGCTCCATCTGATCATCTCCATAACTCCCTTATAAGCCTGCGCTGGTAATTTATAGTCCCTGGCGCCACCTTATTTTTCTGATTTCTATCCTTCTGCAGGCTTGTTTTTTTACTTTGACTCTTTGCCTGCTTGGGCCCCTTATGGTTTTACACTGGTCATTTATACAGATGGATCTGTAAAAGAGATTTATTTTCTCTTTGCAGCACTGGTGCTCTTAGTGTCCTAAGTGTTGGAGCACGAAAAGAAAAGAGAGAACTTGAGCTAACTCCTTTGTG
The DNA here is from genome assembly GCF_023856365.1 of Brienomyrus brachyistius. Classification (NCBI taxonomy): domain Eukaryota; kingdom Metazoa; phylum Chordata; class Actinopteri; order Osteoglossiformes; family Mormyridae; genus Brienomyrus; species Brienomyrus brachyistius. The sequence continues at coordinate 27,836,614 of NC_064534.1, forward strand.
GAGAGAACAGTCCCTGTAAGAAATCTTTCAGCGGTAATACACCACACCGTCTGAAGCCAGACAGCCTCTGCTTTGGTTTTCAGGGGGGTGGATGAGGCCAACCGGGGGGGAGGGAATGGTAGCAGTGCTGGCTAGACTTGACTGGTATTATGGTAATACTGTGGTATTTTCAATACCTTGTATCATGTTATAATGTCTGGACAGTTTCGCGGGACTAGCATGGTCTGGACTGGGACTAGAGTGTGGCAGTAAAATCTGCCTACCTGAAGGACCGGAACTTTATATTTCTAGGACATTGTGTATCATTTGTGAGTGTCAGGGCATTGCTGTCAATTTGTGGGAGGTTATATTCTGTATTCTGTGTTCTTCATCTGTATTGGGCGATTCCTTCCAACCAGTATGTATACAACTGAAGCCTTTTCTTTACATGTTGTACTGTTTGTTGCATTTTCTATGTCGCTTCAGTTGCTCCGCACTAAGCTGTTCTCAGACATCTTTCAAAAAACGCCGGCCGTTAGATGATCTAAATCGGGCTTAACATACCGTTTTATCTTCAGCACAGTACGACGAGTCCAGTGGTCACATGGGCGCATGTAACTTTGGCACAACGTTGAGCTTTTGCGTAATGATGTGATGCTGAAGTCCAGCTCTTTAATTCACTACATCATCTGCTGCCTCGTGCGGTATCACACTCAGGCTTCCGTTTTAGCGAGACCTTTCTGCAAAAATACACATATTAAGTCATTTAGGGGTTTAATATATCACAGCTACTGACACCTTCCGGGTTTGTCCCTCCAGGCTGAATGTGGCCATTTCATTTCTTGTATCTGCTTACCCATATTTCACTATTTTGGCCCTAGTTTGTTAACTTGGCAGAAGTGGTGATTGTCGTATCGTTTCTTTCTCTTTACCAGCCATGCACAGAAGTTTTGTTCCTGGATATTTTCCACAGCTACAGCCAGACACTAACCCCTGTGTTGCTGGAAATGGTTCAAAATCTGCAAGGTATGTTGTGACATTATGACAATGCATGTATCACATAGTATCTCTTTAGATGTTTAAACAGCTTTATCATGTTCTCCTCTTAGTCTGCCAGCCTTAATCCTTATGTTTTTATCTATCCGTTTTATTGCAAAAATATAAAGCTACCAGAAAATGTTTCACCCTTAAATATAATTTAGGACTGTGAAGTAGGCAAAATTAACCAATTTACATTTGAATTTATTTACATTCATTTATTTAGCAGATGCTTTTTCACTAAATGGATGTAAATGTTATGCTAATTTCAGCCACTCCACAGTCCAAAATTATATTTACGGCTAAAATAGTTCCTGCGAGCTTGAAAAACATCGTTATCTGTATTTGTTTCTCATAAAACTATTTTAATGGTACCATGATACAGTAATACCTGCAACCTAGAATACATTAGTAAAACTCCCCACAGGTGATGTCTTTCAAGAAAAATCACTTTTAAGTACTTGATGTGTACAATGGGGCAGTTTAATAATTGTCTAGTCATTTTATTGCACTGTTTAAAATCTCATTATCTTGCAGTCGTTCTGCTTTTTGCTTTTTTTGCACTCATCTGTCTGGCTTATCTGACTACTCTGTCAAACTCTTGGTCAAAAATATGACTTTGCCTTAAAATCAGATGATGATTTTACCACTTTTAAAGTGTAAAAACCTGAGGTATGAAGGCCAGGGATGTAGGTATTGTGTTGTGTCTCTCTGGTTATTCCCGTAGTGTGTTCATCTTTCCTTGTGTTACTGTTTGTTTGCATAAAATCATTCTCTCATTGTCTCACCCAAATGAGCCATGGACTAATTCCCATTGATTGTCTTTTGGCTTGTAAATGAAGCCTTAACACAATCAGCTCTGCTTCAGTTCTCGTCTGCCTTTCCAAGATCTTTTATTTAAATTACGGTGTGTAACGGTGCTGCGGGACCCTGCTCATTCCTGGCGATCATTAGGATTTTGGAAGTGGTTTGAGAAAGTTATATATGGGATTCGGGGGTGGCAGTTTTAGTTTTGTGAATTCGTCATCTTTGCTATTTGGCCAAACACTCCTAAATAATTTTCATTTTCTGTTAATGCTGCAACACAAACACACACACACACACGCAGAATCAGGGGGTCTTGAGTGTGTACAAACTGCACAGGAGTTGTTTGCTGAATACTGAGTATGTTGCCCCCAGGTTTATATTTGTGCTTTATGTAGGTCTGTATCTCAACTTTGTTAGCCTTGTTAATTTTTTTTTCTTTTTGCCCGTGTAATTGTTGGTAGTCGTCATTGTAATTGTGTTGTCAGAATTACATCTGTTCCTGTATTGGAATACGAGGGAGCTCTGCTTGTGAGCCACAAAGTGGTTTGTGTCTGACTGAGTGGGGGAAATGAGTCACTTTCCATCTAGAGAATGTTTTGCCAAACTTTAGACCGCCTGCAATGGAGATGCCTCTATATAAAGGCATGCTGGGTAATCATTTGAAGCTGAAACGCAGTCCCTTTACAGTTGTGGGGGTCTCTGTTAGCCTCCAGCAGAGTCCAGCTTACGGGACTCGGTCTGCATCAGACAGAGGATGCCTTTTGTTTCTCCGATACTCATTCCTTTTCAGCTTGCTCTGTCTGTGAGTGATTGACGGATGTAATACGGAAAGCAGGGTGCCGTTTGGTGCCGGAGAGGAGGAATTAGGACATGGCGGGGAGGAATTGCAATAAACTTCTGGCATGTATATGAGGCGCTCTGTCTTTCTTTCAGGACCCACAAGCATCGAAGAGCCAGTGCGACTCCTCATCAAGGATGCCGGTACTCACCAGCCCGCCCTCTCTCCACTGCCTTCTCCTTCCTGTGTAACAAGGCGTGGTATTAACATAATCCATTTACACCCCCTCTCATTCTACACCAGGGAAGCCGTAGAGAATTAGCAGACGACGTCCGAATGTTTTCCTTTCACGTTTTTTAATCATCCCACTGGCTAATGTAATATATATATTTTTTTGTCTTTTTGCGGTCGTAGTTCATAGCATCTGATTATAAATCACTCATTCTCTCAGTAAGTCGATATATAAGGCGGTTCGTTTAACAATCTGCTGTTTGGGGAAAATGAAACCTTTAAAGCGTTGCAGTATGTATGAGTAGGAGCTCTTCAGGCTGTAGAGGCAAATTCATTGAATTTCACGGCTATTGTGGCCTTTGGATCATGGGACATTGCTCCGTGGATAAGTCGCTTCGCACACCGGCGGGATTTGTGTGACCAAGCCGTGAAGTTAAGGGTCATTTATAAGATCTGAATCGTATTAGACTAAGGAAGCATGTCTCCAATAAATGTTTAAATCGTAACACTTCACTTGCCCTGGAGAAAGATTCAAACGCACATATTTATTTATGGTTTAGAGTTGTATTATCGGATGTCGATGGAAAAGGGTTTACAGGTTCACAGTTGTTAGTCCTATACTTGCATTTAGACATTAACAAACATGCAATTAGGAAAATATATTTTAGGTTTTTATCTGCTTATTGACATTGGTTGGTGTGTGTTACTGCTAGAGCAGTGTTTCTCAACCTCGGTGACCCCCAGACAAAAGGTGGACTGTCTGGCATGGAGCTGGGAGGGACCAAAAATGTGGGTCGGCTGAGGATCTCAGAGGACCCGGCTGAGAAACGCTGTACTAGAGGCTGCTTACGGCTGTCATCTTCACCTCTCTTATGACAGTGTACAACGCGGTCGGACTCGCCGCCTACGAGCTGTTTGACAATGTGGACTTTGACTCGTGGTTCAAGAATCACCTTCTGGCTGAGCTGCAAGTCAGCCATCACAGGTACCGAGACGCCCCTTCCAGCTAACCAGTCGTCATTGGGCTCTGCTATCGTGTTTGTTCTGCTATCATCACAGCCGTCTTCTGTAAGTGCTTATCAGTCATGGCGTTACAATGAGCCTGCAGCCTATTCCAGCAGTCAGAGGCCGTAAGAGCAGCAATCGGCTTTCATGCTCTCAGCCATAGCTAACACTACAAAACTCCCCTGAAATCCACACTGCTTCTGCATCCTTACTTCTCATTCACTTACAGACAGTAACCAGATCTGAGCAGCCTTTTCCGTTAACCTGTTTCCACTCGACCAGGATGGAGAGTGATGGATAATCAGTTAGTGATTCTGTCTCAGGCTGGACAACCCCTGCTGGTGAACAGAAGGCATGCGGCGCCCTTGTGGACCCACATCAAAGCACCGCGGCTGTTTTTGAGATGAAAGCCTGTCCATCCACCCCCCCCCCCCCCAATACACACATCATTTATTTTAGGTGGTTTACTGCTTTCAAAGAGAATCTTGGCTGGGCTCTTCCATCTGAAACTTCCGTGATGCTCTTTAGAATGACTATTGCATTTTTATCTCTCTCAGAAAAGGTCGGTAAATGAAATCCAATAAACATTCCAGCTTGGACTTTCCGCTTGTTTTGGTTTCGCTGAATTTGTGGGGGGGCGACTCAAGTATATAAAGCAGCCCCCTTTTTTTTTTTGAGACAAAAAAAGTCTTGTTTGTGCTCGCTGAGTGGAAGCATTACTTAGGATTCACCTGGCAATTCTCTGACAGGCTTTTTGGGCAGGTACTCAAAGGCTAATTTTATGTTTGTTTTTTCCTTCCCTCCCTTTCTGAACAGCAGAACAGCAAATTCTGCTTTTGCCTATTAGTGTAAATGTCACCCTGTTAATCTCTATGTGGAATGGCTTCCAAGCAGCAGTTTGAGGCTGGTGCACCCATCTGTTTTCTCGGGGGGTAAAAGGCCGGACGGATCGGCTCTGCCGCATTTCCCGCCTAACGGAGACCCAGCCGGACGCTTGTGCTATTTGCTCTGCTCCGGCGGCTCCGGCGGCTCAGCTGTCCTTCAGGGCTCGATGGCGGTTCCCAGAGTGCATCAGATGTCATTAAGCTGTCGCCGCAAACTCATTTTTTCTTATTTGTTTTTATGCATTTGGACTTTTTTTTTTTTTAACCCAAAAGGACAGACTGGCCCAGTGTATTGGTGAAACAGAAATCAAGTTATTAGAAGAAACACAGGATTGCTGTTGATTTGACTAATACAGCAAATTAATTCGATAATATTACATTATCTAAGCTCGCCGTTCTGATCTTCCATGTATGACCTGCTGCCTTACCTCTGGTTGCCTGGCAATTGGAAGAAGACTCGGCTTCGGCATTGGCTTATCATCTTCCTTGCTCTCCAGTTATTTCCCAAATCTTATTGGGGACAATGTGACTTGGCCCATCTCTGGCACTTAACCATCTCTCTATTTGACTATCCCTGCCGGCCCCTGGAGGATGGGCTCCCCCTTTGAGTCTGGTCCCTCTCAAGGTTTCTTCCTTCTAGGGAGTTTTTCCTTGCCACTGTCGCCTCTGGCTTATTCACTGGGGGCTTTGGGTGGGGATACTGTAAAGCGCTTTGAGACAATGTAATGTTGTGATAATGCGCTATATAAAAATAAATTTGTTGTTGTTGTTGTTGTACATTGAAAGAATTATCCACTGAAATAGACCAGATTAAACCAGATTGTGCTCTAGGATACTGTAGAGGTGGATTTCGGGGGATTTAGGTGGATAAAAGGGATGGATCTCAAATTTCTATTCTGTTCAGATGGGATAGGACCAGAAACCAAAGGTTGAGGTTTCATAGATGCCTCATTGTACTTCATTGGGGCTTAATTGGGGTTTTGGTGATAAGACAATGCAGTCCCATTGGCAGACTGCTATGCCTGTGTAAAGGTCCTGACACAAGCCTGTAACTCTCAGAAACGACCCAAATGTCTGTGTGTGTAACTCCAGTTCATTGTTTGCTGGATGATACCTTGAGCTTTCACACTGGCAGCGTGTACCTGCCTTCCTGTTTTTTGCAGCTTTTATTTCGGTTGTGTGTTTGGACTTATAAATACACCCTATGCAAACTACCATTTCAATTAAAATCCATATTATTATTTTTCTCGTTCTAATTGGTAATGGACAAAGAACAAAAAGGTTTCTTTGAATGCAAACGAAATAATCTCCCTGTTCACAGCCAGACACTGTACGCACTGGAATTAGCATAATGTACACTGTAAACATGCAAGTGACATGTTAACTCCAGACAGCGTGATTGCGCTCTCGGCAAAGCACATATAATCTCGGGAGAAGGTGACGGCAGCCCGGTCCCATTCATCAGCTGAGATAATTCTGCTTTATGACAGAGGGGGGCCCCTTCTGAGCTTATTGTGTCCCAGCCTGCAAACCGCTTTTTGGTGATGTAGTAAATAAGAGGGATGCTTATGGAAGCTTTTGTTGGTGATAGAGGTCTGGCAGTCAATTCAGCTCCCCCCCCCCCCCCCACCCCCCCCATTTGTCTGTTTTATTGTTCTGTGACGCTTCCAGACTTGGCTGGTTCCAGAATTTGATGTAGAAACAATGGATGACCTGAAAAAGGTTTCTGTCACTGCCTTTGGGTTTGACTGTAGCAACCACGTGCTCATAAGAGACGCACAAAAGATGTTGGCGAAGAGCCGCCACTGCCGACTTGGGTTACTTATGGATTTATGCAAGGATCGTAGAGGTTGGAGTCAATGTGAGGGATAATGCAGAAATGTGGTCTGAAGCGTCTCATTTATATTTGCGGTTAATCAGTATGGCATATTTTTAACATGTTATGATTAGCAAATTGTCACAAAGCACTTTATGATTATAGAACTAGAGGGAATCAAATGAACAGTGCGGTAGGATGGTATTGGGAAAATCCGAAAATAGCATTTCCCAGTCCCCTGTGAAGAAGTTGATTGAAGACAGCTGCTGAGATGTCATTTTTCTGAATGTCCAGGTCGCTGATTACTTTTGCAAGCGTAGTTGAAAGCTTGAGCAGCAGCGACCGTGGACAGGGATGTGGTGGTGGTTCTCTGGGCCTGGATTCACACTGTAGACGGGATCAGCAGAGCCTGTCGGATTTTGGGCTGTTTTAGGGAGAACGTGCGCTGTGGCCTGTGTCGTTTGCGTGGATCTGTACTTGTTTGAGGTCTGTGCGCATCATTAACTTTCTGTGCGCATCGTGCTAACGGAGTAAGGTACACAGCTATGTCGTACCGATGGCGTAGGTTCTATACAGAGGTATAAATCAGCCATCATGCACGTGAAAGCCACCACCGCCATTGACTGGGTCTGGTCACCTTCTGCCGTCTTAGCACCAGGCAGCCTCACTGGCAGATAATTACCGAAAGGCGAGGAGGATGCTTAGCTGTTTAATTAATCTAATCGTATCATTGCAGAATTGCAGTGATTTCAGTGCAAGACGGAAAAACTTAAAGCAGTGGGGGGGAGATGAAGCTCATTTCGTACAGTTAAGGTAGTAGAGTCATAAAATATCTGAGGGCTTTTTAGGATGTAAGGATGCAACCAAGATCTTAATCCCAGTAAGAACAATGTAAGCTACCTTGAGTTCCTGTCGAGATGATAGAGCATTACATGAAGTTGATCCTGAAGCTACGAGTGCATCCTTTTCGGTTGATACCGATGGGCTTGACCCAGAGTAATCAGGAGGAGCCATCTGTAATGTCCTGGTGTTGCCGCATGCTCCAGTATCCTGTGCTGCGGTACCCAGCATGGTGGGGTTGGGTCCATGCTGGGCTCCCAAGCAGAATGGGGGACGAAGCCATCACAGCCTCCTTTCTTTGTTTCTCTATTATCCAGCAGGAGAGCAGGGCCAGTGTGCCAGTCCGTTCACTCAGGAAGAAATGTGATTGCAGTTTAAATTAGAAATGGAAATTAGATTAGACAGATACCATTTGTCTGTGATAGGAATAGATTTGCATTTCAATAAAGTAATTGTCGTTGCAGAGAAGATAGCACAGAAGTATTCCACATTCACGGCTGGGCAATTGGGTTTTCCCCTAGAATTAATGGAAATGTAAGAAATTTGAGAATGTGTTGGCTAAACACAAATGCATTAATACAGATATCAAATGGAATGCATCCTGGTGGATGTTGCTGTTTGTTTGAACTGAGGATTGCATTTGTAAACATTAATTCTGTTCTATAGTTTGCCTGTATCAGTCTCAAACACATATTGAATAGTTGTCTGGCCGCGACATGATGGGAAAGGCAGAGTGTAAATATTTATGTGGATGTTACTCTCTGTAGACCCCCAAGAACTGATCAGGTATGATTGACACCCGAAACGCGTTCCCTTCAGTCACTGTCAGCGCAGTGTGGATGGATGACTTCCTCCAATTAAAGGAATGCCACCCGGTAGGGTGTTGGCGATGACTTGTCATTCCGTTTCCCGGGCAACCATCGTAATTGATGCCCATGCACTTGAAGCATGACATCAGAGGAACCGTGCCACTTGGGTATATAGGCTAAGCCACCGGAGCGGGTTTGTCCCTTGAAATTATCGATCGCCTGACCTCAAGGAGGGCGTGCTTTTCTGGGCCTGCGCTAGGCTCTCCGGGATGCACCTTGAGTGATCGGAATTCCTGGTGGAGTCTGTAGCTTAAAGACCCGTGACCAGGCCCTTAGCTGCTCTTGAGGCCTTCATAACACAAAATTAGAGGCATGAGATAAGGGGTAGGGACATGGCTTGGTATCGTACTTTTTCTGGCGGTTCTTAAAGGATCCTTTGTCTCTTGTTGCTCCTGGGGCTTTGTTATTGCCGTCACCTTCCATTCCCTGTCATTGTCTTTGTATTTCCACTCTTCACATCTTGATACTGACAAAGAAAGTGGGCTGAGGAGTGAAAGTGCAATCTGGGGGAAAAAAAGTTATACCAGAGGGATAAACATTTTCATTTCTCTTTGAAGATCCTTTCATTGCACCTGCTGGTCCATGACCCATCAAAGAAACGACAGTGGTTTATCATTGGCACTGTGTTTTACATGGAATTCGGAACACTGAGTTGTTGCTGTTAGTAAATGTTTGACCCCCCCCCCTCCTCCACCATGTTAACACAGCAGCCTTGGAGGTCTGTTTCGGTGCCCTAGAGTAGCGCACGAGCTGAAGTGTTGAACACTCTAAATAAGCTCTTCTAACCAACAGCAGTAATTACTCAGCCGCTTTTCTGCCCCAGTCCAGGGACTGGGTAGCTCATTAATCTGGGCTGTAGATGCACAAACATTCAATTAATCTGCTCTCGAAGGAGCATGGTGTTGCCCTGGGATGTGAGCTATCCTAATATCACATGACACAAGCCTGATGTCATGTGTGCTCGGAATTCCAGTGACCTGCGGGGAGCAGGTGGGAACCTCACACAAATGACTTTGAATCTAGAATGCAGTCAGAGTTTCAAACACCCACAAATGCAGGTTCATGACAGAAGCTGTATGTGCTGACATTGGAAATCTGTCCCTCCTTGTTATTCCTAACAGAATCCAAAGCAGCTTACTGTAGCGCACTTTCAGTACTCCTTAACAAACATCCTAAGAATGATAATGTATTTTTAATTATTGTCATTCTTGCGTTGAATCTTATGATTGTTAATTTCTTTAGAAATGTGTGTCAATTGTGGAAAGAATTCTGTCCCTGCTCCGTCGCAGCGTTGAAACATTTGTATACACATGCTGTTGCTAAGTTCTGTGTAAAAATAGCGTTTCTTGATGCCATGTTTTTGTCTTTGTCTCTGCACAATAGGCAGTCGGAAGTGTTACTTGGTAACAGATTTGCTTCCCAGCATACAGCCATTATGTATCGATGGGTGCATTATTTAAAGTTTCCCTTTAAAATAAGATCTGCACTGAAAAAAACAGCTTTTAGGAGTCGTTCCTGAATTCAGATAAATTTTCGAGGTTTCTTTGGAATTTATTTGAGCTTTTGGGATGAATAGCTGATTTATTTTTTTCTTTTTAAGTGAGGGCCTTTGAGAAAGCTGCTCTGCAGGCAGCCCCATTTCAATGCTGTTTTCTGTCCTCTGTCTGTCTCCAGCTACAAGCTCATACGACGGAGGGTGATCTGGCTAATTGGCCAGTGGATCTCTGTGAAGTTCAAGTCCGAGCTGCGGCCGCTGCTGTATGAAGCCATCCTGGGCCTCATGCAGGACCCAGACCTCGTGGTAAGCTGCTGCCTGAAAAAGAAGCACTTTTCGTTACGATTTATTGCCGTTTACTAAGTACCCTAATACCATATTAAGGGCAGAATGGATGCTGCAGTAATCAAACGTGCCACTTAATTCAACAGATTAAAATTACTGCAATTTTGGGGGTAAAATGAAACCGGAAAAGATCCACTGGAGAGCAGTGAGATTTTATTACGAATCTCATAAAGAGAGTCATATCTTCTACAGCAATCATGACAGTATAATTCAAAATGAAGACCATCGAACACCGCAGAAGGCATTAACAGTTCTGGGAATATTCTGATCTCAGAGGCTCAAGGCTAGTTTGACCTTTTCTGCATGAAAATATGTCACGTTTTTAATGTGTCCCTGTGTTATCATACTTTTAAAGCTTAGGCTATGAGTATGCTAAACAATACGGATCCGTCAAATTGGATTCTCGTGCTGAATGCTCTTTCCTTTTTTGATATACCAGCGCTGTTCCTCTATAATCACAGAATTATACACAGATCAGAGTGTATGGCGATGTACATATTTGTGCTGACACCTTTTTTAATTTTCTTTTTTCAGCAATTTTTCAGCCTTTCAGTGAGGTTTTGAGTAGGTAATCCTATATATACACACTGCATAGATGCACAGTATGTTTTAACACTAAGTAACTAATATATTGGATGTCCCAGATTCTGTACTTTTATATAGGAAATATCACAGCCAGTAATGCATACTTTGCAGAAAAGAAATCCCATATCTCGAAAATATTCAGAGAGACTTTATGATGAACAACTTGTAAATAAGTCATTGTTAATGTGAGAATAAGTGGGTTGACCAGAATAAGGGTCAAGGATTTTTGTTACTGAAAGTGAGGTTACTCTAGTAAAATGAAGCTCAGTAGTCGCTTCCATTCATGCACGCACAGGACATAAGTCTGTGTATCGAAGTATGACATGGTTGATGAATACAAATGCAATAGGAAAACAGAATGCAATGGTTACATTCAAGGTTCTGGGAAGGCTGGCGTGGGGGAATGGCAATTCAGTTATAGATTTAGCAGGATTGCAGTTAGCATGAATGCGGCATTCCAGCCGAAGTAGTGCGAAGTGCAAGACTATAAAGAAAGTACTGACTGAGGACAGAGCACAGTACAGAATAAAGCGCTTGACTGGACAAACAAATGCTGCTCAGTGGGTATTGGACAAAGACAAACTGTCAGCCAGACACACTTTCTGGCAGATAAAAGAGGAGATAGTTCACATAATAGCAATGAAATACACCAACATCATAGTGATAGAAATTAGTTGGCGGGGGGGAGGGGGGCATGGAGGGATGAATGGATGAATGGTAGTGTGTCGTCAGTGGTGGCAGGAAGCTAACAACATCGGGGGGGGGGGGGGTTCAGGTTCAGCTCTGGGGAAAGAAGTTCTTCCCGGCTGACTGACATTGTATGGTTCTATACTTTATATATATATACTAATATATATATATATATATATATATATACTAATATATATATACTAATATATATATATATATATATATATATATATATATATATATATATATATATATATATAATATTTTTTTTACACACTAAACACCTGCTGGAGGATGGGGTGGACTTGGGTCTGTGATAATTTTGAGGAACCTCCAGAAGTTGGCCAGTTGCTCTCTGTAGTCCACCATCGGGAGAAATTTCCAGGAGTCTTTGTAGCAGGAAGGTTCTATTCACCCTCTTTAAGAAGTACCAGGTCTGTTCCGACTGGCTTTTTATCCAGAGAAGGGGAATTAACAGACCATCTTAGGTCAACTGTGATGTGTACACAGAGGGTTGTATGCTGAGTCTGACAGTCAGAAAGTCCAAACTATCCATACAAAATGCTGTGTTCAGGTCCAGCTTGTGGTATTCGAAGACCAGCTTGTTGGGAATTATGTTATCGAATTCTGAGATGACATGAATGAACAACATTCTGACATGGCTCTTGAGTGGTCTGTGTGGGTTATAATGGTGCGGATGGCTCCTGTAATGGCATCTTAAGTCGATCCGTTTGCCCTGTAGGCAGGCTGGTGTTTGTACTGGGTGAGGGGACGCTGGCCTTGATGTCTGCTAGGACACAAAGCACTTCGTTGTTATGGGAGTTAGAGAAACTGGGTGGAAATCATTTGGACTCCCAGCTCTTGTGGACTTTGGTTTTGTAATGATTGTCATTGGTGGGGATGATAGCCTGGCACAGCAAGAGATTCTGCTGCGAAACAACTTTTAAAAAGGCATTTCAATTTTTATAATTTAAAGAAACTATTAATTATGCAAATAATCTGGCAGGCCGGAAGCTCATTGCACAGTAGCCTAAGCATGTTGTGCGCAAACTTAAACATGTAATCAAATGTTACCTTCAGTTTCAGGCTACATGTATGGGAAACCTTTCTCTACAAATCGTATGTGTGCAACAAGGATGCTACACTCTCAGTTTCTGCTTGATTTCACAGTTTGGGTCCAGCCGTGCTGAAGATTACTTAGCTTAACCTTGATGGAAAACGGCAGAGCCTGTGCTTCACACCTCATCTCGGAGCTGGGGCTGCTCTTGCCTTTCCTTTGAATGGTTCCTGCTTGAGTTCACCTTGCTAAAGAGGCAGAGCCAGTAGAGTTCATTGTATTGCAACACACTTACTGTGGTGGTAGAGCTAAGGAAATAACCACAATAAAGGTTTAGGGACGGTTCCCAGTGTTCGTGAGGATCCTTTAAAAAGTCTTAAAATAGGGGAAAAAAAGCTTTTGGTGATAAAAAAAGCCTTTGAAATGTCTTTTATGAGATGTTGACTCGAGACAAACTGAATAATCTGCCCTGTATGACTAAAATATCATGTGTTTGTGTGCGTGTGTGTCTATATATATGTTTGTGTGTGTGTGTGTGTGTGTGTGTGTGTGTGGGTTCAAAATTTCCAAAGAATTTTAAACTAGCTGCAATTGGGATGAAAGCAGTTGATTCCAGTGTTAATTTTGACAGCAAATTTTTATTTAGTTTTACTCATAGTCTTTTGAATAAAATGTAATTTAGCTTCAGTCATAATTTAATCGTCAACATTATTTTAGTTTTAGTCTAGTTTTAGTTGACTAAATATCATAAGATTACAGTAAACTAAAATTACAGTTGATTTAGTCAACTAAAATGTACAAGTACAGCCCCAGTGGTATATTCTGCTGGATTTTATGCTGCTCTTGGGAAGTATTCCTATTTATTTATTTAAAAAAAAAGAGAAAAAAACAGCAGGGAAAGTCCACTAAAGCTGAGCACTGCTTCAAATTCACCCACCGGATTTGTAGGATGTCAGACGAATGAAAGAACAAAATCTCGGTTTGCGCCTATTTCCTTTAAAAGGTCATAGCTATAGAAGAGCATGGTCAATTCGTGTGAAATTTCCCATCCCGAAAGGTCTTTTTATTTATCTTCCCCAATACATCTCCATCGGAGAAAAAAAAAATCCCTCCTTCCATTTTCAATTTTAAATCAAAGGTAGGAAAACAGCGCTCTCTGCAGAGGAGGGGCATGCTGGCTTTAGGAGTGAGAGTGGCGACGTGAAGCTTGTTTCTCCCAGTTTGTGTGCGTTTGCCGCACGAGACCGATGCCCCTGGGAAAGGCTATTAATTCTTCACAATGTTCACTTTAGGTAGCTCTTAAAATTTCCCATCACGGATTTTCCATGAATCTTTGAAACTGGCAGCTAGTTCTGTGTAAAACCAATTCTGGTTTCCACTTCAAAAATCGACAACAGCTCCATAGATTTGTGTGATTTTTTGCACCTCTTGGAAGGTGTGGTACTTCCTCATGAATTGCCTATTTGGACCCCATTTGGAAAGATTCACTTTTCTCATATTTCTGTGCAAATCGGTGACGCAGGCTTTTCAGAGAGGAGTGTGGCCTTGTGGGGATCCTGCACTGAGCTCGTATCCGGCCTGATATGCTCTCATTCACAGCACACAGACACGCAGATGCACAAAGGAACTTTGTCTTTGTCAGGATATGCAAGGATTGAATTTGTTTTTAAAAAGTATGCAGCAGTCCTGGTTTTTCGGCGCTAGAGTATCAGCAGGCCTCGCCAATGGGCCATTATCATGTTTTTTTTTTTTTTTGGTTTTCTTTTGTTTTGTGTTCCATAAGTTTTGTGAATGTGTATGAATTACCTGCATAATGTGAAGTGAGATGGCAATGAGGCCGCTTCAGCCATGCACACAGGTGGCGACTTTCATCTCGTTGATTCGGTGCTTTTTATATTGAAATTTTAAGCTGCTCTTTCCATACGACAAGGTTTTCTCAGGTGTGATTTGGTCTCCGTTGCAATCAGCAGCCAATAACGGTCATCAAATAAAAGTTTAAAACTCGGAATCGGCGAAATGGTGAGCCTATGAGTTGGACACGTTGTCCTTCAGTAATCATTGCTGTCATACATTATAACCACCCAATTTGTCGCTGGATTTCCTTGCTGACTCTGTATCTGGTAGGAGGTTTTGTTACTATAGAGTAGATTTGAGTCATTCTGCCAAAGATGGAGATGTCCAGTGACACCAGTGGAGCGGATGTAGTAGGACAGAGTAGGGCTATCACTGTAGACTATATTAATCGTCTGTGTGTGTGTGTGTGTGTGTGTGTGTGTGTGTGTGTGAATGTCAGTAAATACTTGCCTGCCACATTACTGCCAACTTCCAATTGCACACTATGGATTTCTATCACCCCATAACCCTGCATAGGACATGTAGGCAAAGAAGAGGGATGGATGGATGGATATCCATGATTATTGTTTTGTTTAATATCTAATCTCTCCTTATAATTATGTCCCTTGTACAGTGTTGGTAGCTCTGCAATAATGCATTTCACTGCACATTTTACAGAGTTTGTGTTTAGGACAAAACTTTCAACCTGAACGGGTAAACTCCACATGTGTATTTGTGTGTGTGAGGGACAGAGAGAGAGACTGACTGTGTACCATATTATGTATGATCGTGCTGCTGATTCACTGAAGGGCACATGTCTTGTAGTTGTATCTATGGCTGCCCTCAAATTGGATGAGCCCTCGGGTGTCTTTTTGATGATGTTGCACTGCAGTTGTGCTATGGTGATATGTAAGTTCTGATTTTCAGCATTGGCATACAGAATTTTCATTCACCTTTAATATGAAGTTCTTCTACACACCTTAGGCTTTTGCTCTTTATTTGGGCTCTTGCCTGCTATGCTCTGTCTGCCTTCTTCCATTTTGCCCGGTAATTGAGAAGCCAAATTTTAATCGGTGCTTAAAAAAAAAAAATAATAATAAAAAATATTTAAAATATCGAGTAATCGTGACAGCTCTACAACAGAGTATTTCTGATCGGTTGATTCTGAATGGTTGCTTTTCAGCTTGACCTTGGCGTTTGTGGCCTATGACTTCGCTGAGCTGCTTCTTGGCTGTTCAGATGGCTGCATTGGGAGAATTTGCCCATATGGGACATTTTTTCTCTCTCTCTCCAGATTGAACTCTGTCAGTGTTACCCTCTGAAAAGTGTGAAGAATTATCTAAACTTCTATACAGTACATGTCCCGGCAGCTTCAAAAGAGGCTTCAAAATCTACTTTATTCAAAAAAATGACCAGTTTCCATTTTCCTTTATGGGCCTCATTCCATAAAGGTCAGTGACTGTGCTGTTATCTATTAAATGTGAACTTTGGCTCAGTTGTGCAGTGTCTAATGTTCTGGTTTGGCAGTAATGACTCGCTAGCTTTGTGCGCAGTGGCTAGAAGAAAGAAAGCTGAAGTGTTAGCAGATAAAACAATGTGCCCTTCCATCCGTCTCCGTAACTGCTTATCTGGTATTGGGTCAAGGTGAACCTGAAGCCTGACCCAGGAGGCCCAGGGCAAAAGGCAGAATGCAGAAATAAAGTCATACATCATAGAGTAGATGTAACTCACAACTGATATACAGTAGCACTCAAAAGTCTGGTCATCTGCATGTGATTCTGTTTTAGCACTGTGTCATTCGCCTTATAGTAAAAGGCCTCCTGGCGTTGATGTAAAACATATGAAATACTGCGACAAGCAAGAAGTGACTTTTCTCGAGTTTTAGCCTCTTCCAAGTAGCCCCTTTTTGCGTTGATGACAGCATTGCAGACTCTTGGTATTCTTCCAACCAGCTTCCAAATGTAGCCACCTTTAAATGCCTCTCCAGCAGTCCTGAAGGAGTTCCCACAAGTTCTGGGAAGAGGTGGGCTACCCTGCTCTGCCTCTTTGGTCCAGCTCATCCCAAACAAGCTCTATAGGGTTTAGTTTCGAAGATTGTGGGTGCCAGGTCATGTCCGTCGATACTTTCTGCATAACCTCGAGGTGTGCTTAGTGTCGTTATCATGTTGAAGAACAAATGATTTTCAGTAGGTGCGTCCAGACTTTTGTCTGGTATTGTAACTGATGTCACTGGGAGAGTAGCAATACAGCAGTTATATAATTGCTGAGTGAAAGGTCTACATTCTAGAGGAAGTCCTGGAAAGCTACTTAACTTCGATCATTTGAATTATAGCAGCATAAATGGTGTTGTCATAGTACTATAATATTTACTTCAAAGGTGCTCTATTCTAAAATAAATTAAGAAAATGAATAATGCAAACTCTCAGGATGGCGCAATAACCAGCATTTCAGTTTAAATTACTATGCCTTGCAAATGCAGTTTTACATGCACATAAAAACAACTTTGTGCTGTTTACATGAAAGCGTCTCCTTAATTGCTAGTTCGGCTCCCCCATTAAAATGCAGGCAACAGTGACTCATTTTTTTTCCTAGTGTCCGACTGACACCGTCACCCTGTTCTGAAATCGCTGGATGAAGACGGGGTGAAATGGACTTTTGAGTGGAGCTGAAATTATAAATCGCTTTCAAAATTGCAGATGTTAAGTTCCGTTCGGCTTTCTGGAATCCCGTTGGGAATTCACCACTGGTGTCCATAACGACGCACTCTATCTCTTACTATAATAATTTGCAATTACAGTCCATTCATTATTATTGTGTCATTTTTTTTATTTAGCATGGTGTTGCCGTCGTAGTACAAAGAACTCCTGCATCGCTCTGCATCCACAGGTCGCGTGGGCCAGTGAGACGAGTCAGTCTTCCGATGACCGCCCTCCGCTTTTCCATCAGTTCCGCCGTTTGAGCTCACTTGACTAAGCACGTCATCCGGTAAAGACGGGCCGTCCTCTGCCTTTGTCTGAGGGGGGCGGGGTGGGGGGGGGGGGGGGAGTGAATCGTCATCAGGCCAGAGCACAGGCCTGGTGCCACCGCGCCTGTAATTATCTTGGCCGCTTTATGCTTATCGAGCCACAGGGGTAAGGTGTTGGAGCAATCGTACCAACGCCTGATGGCGAGGTGGTGATTTTCAGAAAGCCATCGAGAGGCTAGCACTCCACTCTCTGCACCTCTGATGAAGCCCCCCCCCCCCCCCCCCCCCCCCCCCCAATTGAGGCTTGATTACAGTTCTGTGCGGATTGTGATTCTGCTGACGATTCTCAGACTAAACCCGTGACCCACTATTGGCTGAAAGTCGAGCCCCACAGCAGACACAGGCGTCCCCCCCGCCAGCCCATGTGTCCGTCTGACCGCCGACTCTAACTGCCCTGGACGCTCTCAGTTGGTCACGTTCTCTTGCTCCGAAAGCTGCCAAAACAGGGGCCCCTTTTACATCCCGTTTCACATCCCGCTTCCAGCTGAGCTTGTGGAAATCCATCATTTCTGTTTTCCTACTGCGACACTGAGCAGCAGCTGCAGGGGAGCTGCAGGGGAGCAGGGGTGGCCTAGCAGATTCGGGGGGCCCCGCACTTTACACGTGAATACGTAAAGTTATAATATATAATGTGGGCGACATTTTGTCAGGGGCCGCGGAGTTGCTGGGTTAGGCTGCGGACTCAGATGTCAAGTCCACAAAAAGTTTGCATGATATGAGTCGACATAAATAACAGTTGTTAATATAACATAAAGGGGAAGGAAAGTAGATTGTGCCATTTCAAAGAACTGCAGTTTGCGATGCTTTTAAATTAGTTAAATACATCAGCAGAAGTTGCAATTACACTGAAGTACATGCATATTAAAGATGAAAAAAATTTCTAACCATATTGCACTCCTTCTACGTTTTTTTTTTTTAATGATAGCCAGAAATAAAAATGATGTGTTTGGCTGGGAAGGCACCACGCAGCAGTGTCTGTGTGTTTCTCCACTTGTGTGTTTGTGTTTGTTGCAGCACCACTGAACAGCTTGAAGGATGTCGTTACGGTTTCTGAGCCTCATGAAAGGGTTGGCTTGTCTTTTTCACAGTAATGGCCCGTTTTCATGAAAGTTCATTCCAGTTCCATGTACTGAGCCCATAATACTGCAGTGAAGGTGAAATATAATTTGCTCCGCGTATGTCAATGGGAACTTTACGGTGTGTTCACCTCCCCTGATTCATCACATTATATGTGTTGAACCACTAAATCCTATCCTGTGGTACTTTAATGGATGAATGACCCGGAATATTGACCCCCACTGTTGCACGGCTGGTCTGCCAGGAGTTTGCCGGTTGGATCCGTGGATTTTGGGAGAGATAATCTGTCTCTGTAAATTTTGGGGAAGCCGGTGCTGCAGAAACCCGCCGTGTTAGTGGGGGGGGGGGGGGGGGGGGAGGAGGAGCAAGCGACCGTGGTGTTCGGAAGTAGGCCTGTGCAAACCCCTAGGGGGGGTGCATGCTGAGTGAGTTCTCTGAAACCCCAGACTCCAAGTGAACATGACAGACACTGCTGGGAATGCAGCCTCTCTAGCTCTGTGCGTAATCGTCCGTGACCCTTGGAAAGTCACTGCCTCTGTGTTCACTCTGAAAATAGCGAAGCACTGAGCATGACTTCTGAATGTTATCTGAGGAATTGTCTACCCCCTGTTTGACCTTCTGAAGTCTTCATCCAAAAGATGAGTGAGCTCCAAGCAGCAGATGTTGTTTGCTGTTCGCCCGTTACCTCTAGTGAGAATTAGGTATGTTGTGCTGACAACTTTACGGTTGTCAAGATATGGGTTTTCTGCTCATCTTGGGTTTATCCGGGATATTTTTCAAGTTTTAAACCATGTAAAATGAGCTTTTTTGAATGCCATACCCGGTATTTTTCTTATGATTCACCTTGAAGTTATTGTAGGGCTTGCAGTGGCTCATGTTGTGAAATGCACTGTGTAAAAACCATATATTTAATCCAAATCTAGTGTTTGGAAATGATGGATTTAAATTTGAGCTGAGCTATTCTGCTCTCCTCCAGCTTGTAATGTCTTCTGTGGACATGCAATAATATCTTGTGGCTGCACTTCCACCGTGTTACCAAACATATTACTTACTTTTAAGTGGTTTTCAAGAGTCATCTTTGCCTCACACTAAAGTTCTTTGTCAGACGATATAGCAATGATAGCCTGCTGTACGTCATGATTACCATGTCCGGCTATCTGAAAAGCTGAGCAGTCTCTGTGCCGCAGCTACAGGCTTTGAAACAAAACTGAACACAGTCTGTTCTGCTGTGATGCGTGTTTATGAGATGTGAATTTTCTCTTGGGCGATAGGTAAATAGAGGATTATCATCGCTAAAACGCAGAATCACGTTGACTAATATGCAGTTCTTGTAATACAATTATACTTTGCGTTACTGAGTAACAGCAGGAGTAACGGGAGTTTCTAAAATGGAAATGAGCTCATTTGTAATTGGGAAATGGGGAGAGATGTGTGTATAAATCCAGTCTCCTGCTGGTTTATTGGTTGCCCAGTGCAATCCCTGACGTCATTTCGTTTTGTTACCGGTTCATGGATGAATACACCCGATGCTCTGTCAGACCGAGTGTTTTGTTTCGGAAGTGCTATTCTTACAAAATTGTCGGAAATACAAGTGAACAAGGTAACAAGACAGTGTATTGGTGAAATTTCATGTGTTAGAAGTAAAAGTAATGGTTTAACACTCAAAAGAATTCAGATCAAAGAATTTTGAGCATAATGAATGTCTTGGTTAATGATTTAGTGAGGTTTTGTGTGCTGTGCTTCACCCCAATTTTTTTCCGTGACCGTTATTTTTATCATGCTGGTTTGCATAATGTGTGATGATATGGGCACACATCTGTTGTGTTACAGCAGTAATGACTGTACATGTTGAACCTTGGTCAAGTGCTGAACCCACATGTTCATACAGCAATCTTCATGTGCTCACACACACACACACACACACACACACACACACACACAGACACACACACACACAGGCTTTGTATTGGTGACTAATTGTAGTTATTGCAGGGTCCTCACTACCGGGCAAGCATGCATTAACAGGCGTGGGCTATGTAAGTGCAAAATATGAATTTGAATTTTTGTGATTAGTTGTCATTGTTGACACACCACAGCACACAGTGCACAACAACGAACTGTTTTCTCTGCATTTAGCCCATATGTGTCGTCGTGACATAGCAGGGGGCAGCTAATTCAGCGCCCGGGGAGCAGTGCTTGGGGGCGGTGCCTTGCTGGGCGGGGATTCGAATCTGCAATCTTTCAATTACGTGTGTGCATCCCTATGAAATATGATCATCTATCATATATATATATATATATATCAGATATATATATCTTTTTTTTTTATTGCAGTCACAGATTTTGTATAAAATTTGAAATGTAATGTATAGCTGGACCACACACAAACACACACACACACTCACTCACTCACAAGGCACGCTCGTACTTAGAGTAAAAGTTGCATTATTATATATTGAGTGAAATGGTGATGCAAATGCAAATAAAAAAATACAATATAGTACAACGTGTTAGAGAATGAGACACAAGAATAGAAGCGTGCAATCTTCTGTAAAGTTTGCATGAATATCGCTCTTAGGTGGGTCTTCCACAGAGCGTGACGTTGGAGTGCACTTACACCCCTTAAATGATGAGGGGGCAGATGGTCGATGGTTGATTGCGGGTTGCGAGTCCAATGACGATACCAACTGTGGGAGAGACAAACGGCAGTAACAGGGCAATCAGTGAGCCGAGCAAACTACATGACGCAGGAAACCGACTCTTCTTCACATTTTCCTTACAATGCCTTTCGCCCCACCCAGTTTGCCCCCTCAAAAGATAATCCTTAAACGGACATGATAGAACCTCCCCAGGTGCAAAAAAGGTCCGAGCGCCACCAGGTCTATCAGAAGGCACAATGCGCCTCAAGGTTGTTACAGTCCACCTTGGACATCAAAGTTCAAGGTCAGAAGGTTCATTTCAGCTATTTTTCTTTTCATTTAACTTTTCATCCTTTTTATAGTAGCTTTAGTAAACCTGTTGGCATTGCATGCTGAAGCAGCAAATTTAGAAGTTTAGAAACCTAAGCAGGCATGCAGATACAAGGAGTACATGTCAGTTCCCTTATGTGACATTAATCATGGGAGCAGCCAGAGAAACCTTTTCTCTATAGTCCATTATATCCCAGAATGCTTTGTGGAATGTAGGCGAGATCTGGCTGTCTCCAAAGTCCCCCCCCCCCACCATCACCACCACAAAACTGCTAGATGTGTATCTGCACTGGTGGCAGTCCATTCCCGCCCCCCAAGCTATGCGGATGAAATCTGTATTCATGAGTAAAGTCAGACATTGTTACCTGTATTAGAGAGAGAGGCCCTGGGAAATGATGTGCAGCTCAAGGATGGAGGTTGATGGTTTGAGTGGGTGGACTGAGGGGTGGAGGTGGAGGAAAGTGTAAATGCGTGGTCCATTAATCAGCAGAAGTGAGGCAGAAAGAGCATGGAGGAGATGAAATAAGACATTTGTTACATTCTCCCGTGTGATGTACTAGGGCTCACTAATTTTCTGGGTTAGCTGTTTATCACGAATGCGTCTTCTTTGGCCATAGCTAAACAAAGGCCGCCTTTACTGTACTGTCGGTATGATGCTGCCTGAAGACCTTCAAAAGTGACAATGCTGAACTGAATTTTAAGATAAAACGTAGCGGTATGCAGCATAATCTGTAATATTTCACCGATGATGTTGATGGATGCTTTAGCTGGTGCTGCATTGGCATGTTCCTTTCTGAGACTGTCAGGCGGAACGTGTACTGAGGCTAAAGAGGAGTTCTCTCTTGTGGTCCTTATGTATGGCTGAATGTTTGTATTGGAGGTTTTTTTTGCCAGCTGAAATCGTGTCCACTTTTACTGCCTGATAATGAGAAGGTCGGAGATTAAACGAGAGACTTCAAAGCTCCGCTGTGTTCTACGGGCAGACGTCTGGGGAGCACCTGCCACATGGCTTACTGACAGCAATATCATCGGGATGGGATGGGGGCCTGGCTGCCTATTAGCTGCATTAAAGGGGGTGGGATGCCAGCATGAAAACCCATTAGCCATCTGCCGCCATGCTCCTCTGATGGGGTTGGCCGAGCTACCCGTGGAGCGCCGCCTAATCGAGTGGGCACCAGTAAGGCCTCGGTCAACCTAGAACCCTTACAGAAAGAGAGAGATGGGCATGCGGCACTTCCCACAGTACCATTCCCGGCAACCTTTGGCTTTGTAGTTACCCTATCGATCCTTTCGTACAGCAAGGCGAAATGAACAGCATATAAGACAGGAAATTATTTTTCAGTTGATCTAAGGAAAAAAAATGCATTCTGTGCTAAAGTCTGCCGTCTTCTCTTTCAGGTCCGAATCGAGACGGCCACAACGCTGAAGCTCAATATCCTTTTCATGCTTGTATGAAATATAACCTTGAACGCTCACAGAGTTGTTACTTCCTAATTTCCTTGCCTTGAGTTAGTTACATTGTGATGAGGTGGGGAAAAAAAGTCTTAGGTTGCTGATTGTCAAACCTAAATGCCCTTTGCTACACGAATGCGAATGTACTTAATGAAAGTAATTTATTGCTCCAACTTCAAGTTATAGCCAAAGGTCATTTCCAAAGGTCTAGAGTTCCGATTCTAGGGGAGGGGCTAATTCCGATTTTACGGCTTCGTTCGTCCGAACAATATCATTCGGAAAAGGCACCTTGGAGAAAGTATCGAAGACTGGCTCGGCCACGCCTCCCAGTAACCCGGTGATGTCCCTTAACGCTACATCACCCGTCGATGACTTCGAGTTCAGGACCGAGCAGTTCCTGCCGGTGGGTTTATGTCTTCATGCTTCCCTCTCCGTGCCATATGCTGCACATTGAAATATGAAGGAGTTAAGCAAGTGGCATTCAAAGAAATGTATAACTGAAAACTAAATGTTTCAATGTGTGATCATTGTTCAAAATGTCAGTGACTGAAATCACTGGCGACCTGCACTTTTCTCTAATTAAATTTCCTGTCCATCTTCGTTCTGAAAGTTCAGTTTTCTTTTCAGCCCTTTTTGGATTGGATGTCATTGTAATGTAATGGAGGTATACCATCACCGTGCTCTCTCCTCGTCGCTGACCCCTCACGCCATTTCTTCGTCCTGCTCCAGCTGTTTCTCTCTCTCTCCTCCTCTGTCCACAGTACCTGGAATCCATCTTCGGGCTGCTCTTCCAGCTGCTTCAGCAAGTAACGGAGTGTGACACCAAGATGCAGGTCCTGCACGTCATCTCCTGCGTCATCGAGAGGGTCAACATCCAGGTGAGCTGCTGAGGTTGGAGACCTCAATCTGCGAAAGATGGGGGGCGAGATCTGGGGGAGCTCCGGGCTTCAGGGTTTCAGAGGTCAGGATCAGCCCTTCTGGGACGCTGTAAAGACACAACTGTGCCTGTCTAGCTGTCAGTGTATAGGACCTCCTGGTGGTTGGTGTGGAGGCGAGAAGTATTTCCAATTAGTGAGTGATGTAGGGTGTTGTGGGAGGGGCTGCTGTTGGCTGCCGTTGTCTTTGTGGGGTACTACAGGGAGGAAATGATGCCGCCTTAGCCCCCCCCCCCCCCAGGGGGGCATTATTGAGCGTGACTATCAGTGGTGACACTCAATGTCTGAGAGCCATATTGTCATCGACTGTGTAAGCGTTTTGTACTGTTGTGAAATCTGTTTTTGTCTGTTGCAGGCAGTCAGTCTGTTCTTTCTAATTTTAAATTTAATTCCTCAGCTCACATCTGATAGTGAACAATGATCAGAAATTGGCATCCTTTAGTGGATTCTTCTGGAATATTACCTATTCAACGCAGAGCAGGGGTGGCCATTCAGATGCAGAATGGGCCATTGTATACAACGGAGGTTGAGAGTTAGTGAACCCTTCAGAATTTTGCATAATCCTGCATAAATATGACTTAAAACTCTATCAGATCTTCACACATGTCCTAAGGGTAGCTGAAGAGAATACAGTTGAACAAATGAGACAAAAATTTATTTATTAAGAAAAGCGGTCTAATGTCACAATTTCCCAGTACAGACTGCAGTTGCCATCAAGTCTTGTGCTGCGACGATAATATCCAGGGTGCCCTGTGAGATGAAACACCTCCTTCTGGGAACACTGGCAACACCAACACAGCCCTCAGCAACCTTCAGGCTCTTACCAGGGAAGGTCTCCCACATCACATTAGAGTCAGCAGTCACACCCAAGTCTGCAAGTTCCTCATACAAACTGCATGGAAACTCATCAGAAACAGCCTGATCTTGGTGTCTGGCCAAGTCCAGCTTCATTCTCAAAGTAGCCTGCTGGATCTAAGCTGAATCTTCAGAGTAGCAACAATTAGTCTGTGGTCAGAATTCATAAACTGGGCACTTCTGTAGACCCTGCAGTTCTGCAGGAGCCTCCAGCGTCTGTCCACAAGGATGCGATCGATCTCCTTCACCGCACCACCTGTACTGGATACCAAGTCCAACGATGTGGCTCAGGGTGTTGTAACCAGGATCCAGCGACCCGCGGCCCCTGACCTTTCGCAAAATGAAGGAACATGGAACCACTTTCACCCCGGTCTCCAGACCCATGGGGACCAACACAATCCTCATAGCCAGCTCTGTCAGTGCCAGTGGTTTCAATTAAGTCACCCATGATCAGAGGAGTGTCACCTCGTGGGCACCTTTCAACCACTGAGCGAAGTTGTGAGTAAAATGTTCCCCCCAAGGACACATCACTCGCCACGGTCAGAGCATACTGTGAGACAACAGACAGGGCACCCAAGGAGTGCCTTAGCCTGAGTCTCGTTGAAAGGAGTGACATCAGACACCATTGGGAGGAGCCGATCTGCTACAGCAACAGCTACTCCCTGAGTATGGCAGCCGTCAGACCAAAAGTAGGTGCACCCACCTACAGAGATCTGGCCAACCCTGGTCTGCGTACCTCAGAGAGCGCCGCAATTGAAGTTGTATTACTTATTTTTCAATCCAGTTTCTCCAACAGTGTTAAAGCTATAAGAATTTTTAGAGTGGGGATCTGTTTTGCAAGTTATGCTAACTACGTCTAGTGTTTCATGTCCGCTTTTAATAGAAATATCAATGATGAAATGCCAAACTGAATCTTCATTGGATGGAGCACAGCCGTTGGAGGGTTAATACTGATTTGGCCAGATCAGTTTGCCGAGCATGTGGAACGCAGGTGGAATGGTCAAACAGTGCGTTGAGTATCTATGTAACGAATGGGCACTCAGCTTGTAGGAGGTCATTGGTGTCACCATTAACATGACTCGAATATGAAAATGGCCTTTAACTATCTCCTCTGTACCACTTTGGATCTGCTGCTCTGGGCTCCATATAAATATGTACAGACATTCGGAATTGGCTATTTCTTTGCACTCCTGCAGGTTGAGGAGGAGGCATATTTTTTGCTGAGCTGAACTCATTCATGAAATTGGTCACTAGGTGGTGCTCTACCTGTGACGTGGAGTTCTGATGCATTTAAATTTAATTGCACATAATGTCAGTCATCTTTTTGTCAGTATGTTAAACTTAATTACATGCTAGGAACCACCGTTATAGTGATTATACTGTACAAACACATTCACCCACACATGCCAGGAAGTTAACACGTGTCTGCAATCATTTCAAGAATCTCCTCTGCTTTGTGGTAGATGGAAGGAGACACCTGGGACAGAAACACTGGGGAAGGTGCCGAGGACCTTTGGGGTGTTTATCTTCTGGTTGGGGAGACCTACATCACAATCTCTGCACTGAAGCTAGTTCTTCAGCAGCTGAGTGAATTCATCTTGAATGCCGGAAACAAAGTCTGTGACCTGCCAAGGTGCTGAAGGGCACCTTCCTCAGAGGCTGAAAGACTGGCATGCTAAGGATATGGTTGACCGTGATTGACCTGGCATTTATTCAAGATGTGTTTTGTTGAAGTATGTTGACGTAACCCTCAATAATATAGAGCGCTAACGGGCCAGCACATGTCTTTTGCAACTAAAACAAGAGGCGATAAGGAAGATATCTCAGTTTCTGCAGAAGTCAGAAGCCTGGTTGCGAAAGATTGACGAGACCTTCTCACGGCTATCATCACACGAAACGGCAGGAGTGAAAATGCCAAATATCATTCCAGTGGATGAAGTGGTGACCCGAGAGGTCTGTTGATGCACAGTGTTGTCCAGTGATCATATAAGCTGAGGCAGACAATCATGAGGCAGAACTTGCCAAGAATTCCTAAAACTGTCATAAGCATTAGATCCAAAAAACCCCTAAAGGTTGTGCTTGTTTTTATTACTACAAAACTATATTATATTCATATTCAATATATATATATATATATATATTGTGTGTGTGTATTATTCATTTAGCAAAAGTGAATTTCATTAATGTCCTTGAGGATGGCAAAACGTGAAGGTATTAGATTGTGTTACCAGCAACAAGATGAATGGACTCCATTGTCACCACAATTCCACTGGGAAGCCTGGAGAGAATTCAGAAGTTTCTGGTGGAAAGTTGTCTGTATGGTCAGCAAGAGTCGACATCGGCTTGATGCGGCTAATGATGATAATCACAACAAACTCTTTCACACGCACGTACTCGGCAGCTCAGCATGCAGTCAGGGACTCTCCTGTGTGGCAGATTTAAGACTGCTTACCTCAGCTCCTTTGCCGACACTCATACAGGTTTTGAAATTTTGTTCTTGGAATAAACTGTATTAAGAGTCACTCCTGGGTTTCCGAATCTGACATACGTTCTCCTTCCTTAAGAATAATTCACCATTAGAAATATGTCTTCAGTTTAAAGAAAGAAAATGGTGCAACATATATGGGAAGTTGAAACCTCTTGAAATTATGATGATAGGTTGTATAAAAACAGATTAAATGTTTTTTTCCCCACTTGATTTTAAGTCTTTTTGATGCAGAAATGTTTTTAATCCGAGTAGCGGAGCCTGTACCCACGCTGTGTGCTTACAATCGGCACTTCTTTGATTTTTTTCTGAGGGCTGTTCTATGGGAATATGAAACCAGTTAGCTTGTTAGTCTGGTCCTTCGGCAAATGCTGTGATGTGTAATAATTTGCTATCACAATTATGTTTGAAGTCTGCAGCCATCTCGTCCGTCATTTTTTTTAATGAGCTGGAGTTTTATTTGTAATCACTGAACATAAAATAAATGACTGTAAATCATTCTGCTCCCTTTTGATCTTAAACACAAATTCGGTAGCGTCTCAAGTGAAGGACTTTGGGCGCAGATCAAAATCTCGTAATTTGAAAGCGATCTTCAAGAAACAGCATAAAAATCGTGGTGTTGATGGCCTGCAGTACGATTTCCTTCTTGCGCTGCTTGGTGTATTTTTTTGAGTACAGCAGCAGTGGATCTTTGTGGATCAAGCCAATCGATAAAGACTCTGGCCGTTTAATTTTTAGGGTATTTCCGTCCGCACTAAAGATCATTATACTGTCTGCTGGTTTTATTGAGAGTCATGTGTGGCGTTAATGAATATTTGATATTTACAGCATTGAGCTGCCGTGAGAATCGCAGGGTCTCAGGGTCATCAGGAGATGGCAATCAGAATTTGTGTCGTATTGGTCGTTTCGACTCGATGCAAATTAAAAAGAAATAATGGGAGAGCTTTCATGAAGCCAGGTTTTGATTTTTCGTTTGTTTTTTTATCTGTTTGCTGGAGTTATTAGATGCTGTTGGATGATTATTAACTTTATGATGAATTATGCATATGGCTCCCTTGGATTAAATTTAGAACTGTAGAAATTACACCACTTCCATCTTTGCGTCTGTGTTTCCACTCCCTGGTAGGAGCCAGCTATGGCTTCAGGTAAGGGCATAACTTTGGGTGGAGCACTGGGGGGGTTGAGGTCTCCACCCATTTAAGGGGGTCCAGTGGGTTGTATTGGTTGGTTGTGATTATCGGATGGATTAGAGCCCCCGTAATTTAGGCCCATGGATACAGGTGTTTAGTCGGCATTATTTGATTCACGATTGCGATTTGATTTGCATTGTATTTTTTTTTGTAAAGTGAAGCTTCAGTTGAATATTCACTGTATAATAGATTTAAAACTTTTAATGGCGAATGTGTACTTGCGTACGAGTTATTTGCGTCCCTGAACATGAAACAACTATCAGAAAAGCTGAGTTAAGTCAAATAAACGAATAAAAATAAATCAAGTCCAGTAAGAAAAAAAAAGGGTCTTACATGAAATACTCCTAAATTAACTGGCATAATTAGCATATGAGAAATGCTAATATATGTATGATGTCTTTGCGATTATTTTGACCATTTTATTTATAGGGTTTCTATAAACGTGCACATTTCTGTAAAAAGAAAACAAAGAAATAAGCGTAATTTCCAGCAGCATCATCATCTCTGGTGGTATACATGTTGTATTTCTATTGTTGTGCTTCAAGCTTGCAGCAGCATGAGCGATGTTCTTCCTTGTGTGCTCAGATCCGGCCCTACGTGGGCTGCCTGGTCCAGTACCTGCCTCTCCTGTGGAAGCAGTCGGAGGAGCACAACATGCTGCGCTGCGCCATCCTTACCACGCTCGTCCACCTTGTGCAGGTACATCCGGCAGAGCCTTTATCTTTCCAACGGGAAGCTGTGTGGGAGCTCATATGATACTAGACCTACTGCAAAGTCCCCCATTTCAGCGTAAAGCCAGCCCAAAATAAATGCTAAAATGTAACAAAGCCTGCTGTGCCCTCTATTCAGAGGTGTACGCAACGTTCTCTCTGACATAAATGCTGCTTTGGACCATCTCTAGAAGGATGGTGAATTGAACTGCATGACACACGTTTGTGGGGAGCAGAATGGGACAATATTTAGGTACTGGAGTAGCAGAGGGACACAAAGAAAATGCAGGAAGGAAGCAGGCTTTGGGAATGGGTACCATGGGGAGTAGACTTGGGCTACAGGGGTCTGGGTCTGCATTGTCTGCAGTAACTGGTAAACCTTCAACAGCTTTTTAAAACGTAGACTGCT
The DNA here is from genome assembly GCF_023856365.1 of Brienomyrus brachyistius. NCBI lineage: Eukaryota > Metazoa > Chordata > Actinopteri > Osteoglossiformes > Mormyridae > Brienomyrus > Brienomyrus brachyistius. The sequence continues at coordinate 27,865,973 of NC_064534.1, forward strand.
TTGGTTGTGGAGACGGAGAAAAGCGACGACCTGCCACTTGTGGTCGTTTACTGTAACATTTGGGTGCGGAATGGATTGTCTTCTCACCCACCAGTCGGTGCGGAGATGGTGATTGGCGCAGAGGGCTAACCGTGCGCCTCTTAGGTGCCTTTCCACCAGCTCAAAATTCGGTGCTTATAGACTAGGGAATATCACAGATCTGTGATCTGCGCATCCCGTTCTCTGCTGTACCGCCACAATGCCAGCACAAATCGCCAAGCCAGGATTTTAATGCCTCTGGCATTCATTAGCCATATGTTGCTGTGGCTGCTTTAAGAGGCACTTGGCCCACAGTAAGGAGCGATCGTCCAAAGTCAGTCTTCTCCAATGACATCATCATGGCGGACTAAAACAAAACATAAGTATTGGAGCAGAAGCGTGAGATTGCCCATTTGTTCTTGCCTTTCTCTTTCTAGAATGATACTTTGTCTGCTTATGAACGCAGGTTTGTTTCAGCTGCCCTTTTTCCTCGCCAGGACCTTTGAGATGAGTTTCTATCACTATCTACAGCCTGTAATTTCGATCTGTGACCCTTGTGTGACCCTCGATCCATCACTGCCTAATTGGTGGCTTGGTTGCCAGCTTTATCCTGTTGATATGAACGTTTTTTTTTTCGGCTGCTGATAATGGAGCGCACTGGTTATGTGTGATATTAAAGATGACGGCTAGGTCGGATGAGGACACAGCGAAGGATGTCTCCGTCACTCGGCCAATCACTACCCATTCTTCTCCATTTTCCTCGTCCCCTTAGCAACAGTAATTGATTGTTTTTCTCGGTCTTCATAGACCTTTACTTTGATGAATATTAATAAATTCTGAAAGACGTTTAACGTTTTTTGCGACGTCAGTTAGAGGTGACAGTTGCACTCGGTTGGCTTTCAGTATGTTTGTCCAATTACATTGTTCCCTGTGCTGAAGTCTTTCTTATATTCAGTCGCTCCACTTCATTAATGCTTCACAATTGGCTTTGGTGATGTTCTTGTTTGTATTGCTGACATTACACACATACTGGAAGCTGTTTGTTATCCTGGGCAGCTGATTAAGCCACCACTGCTCCTCTTTAGGGGTGTTTGCCCTCAAGGGACAGTCCAGTGTCCTTAGGAAGCAGATTTACACAGAAGTGAAAATTTGTCCTTAATAGTGGCAAGAGTTGTGACACATGGCTGACATTCAGCAGCATAAAATATTTACATAGCAATTGTTGACATTTAGTTTCAGTGTCACATGGCTTGATTTTGATGTATACAAGTCCGTAACCCGGTCCTCAGAATAGAACCTCAGCATGGGTTCAGGGCTGTCACTTTGGCAGGTGCCCAGGAAGCCTGTGGAAGACTGTAGTGATGGTTCTTCTCCAGGGTTATCATACATATCAGGTCCTCTGCGTTCTTTGCTCTGAACACGCCGGTTCTGCATGTTTAGGAACCTTAGTGAGTCGGGCCGCAAGTAAGTCTCTTGTTTATCATATAAATTATACATCCACCCAGACCTCAAAATTTTCCCATCAACGTGAACTGCATTGCTTACATATCTTTTTGTTTTGCGTTTGCTATCCAAGGGTCTCGGAGCAGAGAGCAGGAACCTTTACCCATTCTTATTGCCTGTGATCCAGCTGAGCACGGACGTGTCCCAGCCGCCGCACGTCTACCTTCTGGAGGATGGCCTGGAGCTTTGGTAAACCTCCCCTCCCCCACGCCTCTCTGTCTCCACTATGCATTAAGAAGTGCACCTGTTTCTGTTTTCCCACAGACGCCTGTGTGCAGTGAATCAGCAGACCTTGTTGGTAATTTCTGCTGTTTGCAAAGCCTGAGCACGGGGCTGGTTCTGTTTGCCAGAGGGGTTAGCAAATATCTCAAAAAATATTAGCATAAGATGTGTTAATCAGGCCAGTGTTGTCCTCTTCCGTATGTGTGTTTACATGACAGCAGTCACTTTATGCTGTGTCCCATCCATTCATCTCTCCATCCATTTATGTTCCATTTTTGCTTATTAGGTGACTAAGCTTAGAGTCTGTCCCAGTAATCTTAGTAAGCTGCGAGCAGCCAGGATGAGTTCACTGTTAAGCAGAGAGAAGTTTAAAAATGCTAAGAATGTCAAGAATAAATATGTAGTTGTCAAGCTAACTGTATGGATGACTGGCTGGCCCAAGATCTTTAGTGCACTGGACAGACTAAGCATCTGCGTCAGTTCTGGAACATTCCGCTCGGTGACAGAGGCGACGTACGCTGGTATACACAGCAGCCGCGCGGCATACTGATTGCATTTGCAGCCGGGGGTGGTGCCACGTCCACAGCATTACGCAGGGACGTTTTAGGGCTGTAGTGGGGGGGACTTGGGTTTTTTTTGGGGGGGGTGGGGAGCACTGCTTCTCAGTCTGCCTCAACTTTTAATTGCTTTAGTGAAGCTATTGTTTGCCGCTGGTTCTTCGGGTGTAAACCAGGTTTAAATGAGAAACATAAACCAAAGACCTGCACACGCTGTGACTCCACAGGAGAGCATTTTCCACCCCGGGGTTATGAGCACCTGTAGGATCGCACATGGAGGAATCATGCATTTTAAACACGTAGCCGCCACCCCCCTACCCCGTTTGCCATTTCCTTTATTGACTGAAATAACATATTCAGGTATATGGTACTATGAAATGCATTCTGGGAAACAATTCTGCAGCGTCTCCGATCGACGCGCCTGCCATTCAGACTTATTTGCAACTCTTGGCTGCCTCCTGTTTGTCTGAAAACTCGTGTGTCAAATTGCAAAGTGTCTCATTTGTTACCCGTATTGCTGATCTCCTTTCAACCCAATAAGACTCATCTTTGTAGCTGTTTGCAGTCGGGCTTTAGTTACTTCAGATTAAACTGCTCATTCGTATGGAGTCCAAATTACGTGCGTGCGTGCGTACGTATGTGTGTGTGCGTGTGCGTGCGGGGCGTCACCTGTGTGTGAAGGCGGCACTTTCTCATGTAACATGTCCTCTGCTTTACCGATCTCCGGTTGAAAGTGGTTGTTTTATATCCCACGGCACATCTAGTGCACGGACCCCTGTGTTTTCCACTTGCACGCCAATGCATTCACACTTTCCATCCCCTATTATCTATTGTAAAGTCGAGGCTAGTGCTCAGAATCAGCCCTTTTTCATTTTAGTTTTGTTTTTCCCCACTTCTCAGATTTACCTCCTTTAATTAATCTGTAATCTGTAATTGATCATAATAATAATGCTCGAGTGACAGTTGTACATTGCTGCTGTTCCAGTGCCACCCCGAGTAAATATGATGGTTCAGTATTTTCAAGTACAGCATGTAGTGCAGGGGTCACCGACATGGTGCCCGCGGGCACCAGGATGCCCCCAAGCACCACATGAGTCACCCGCGGACCTGTTCTAAAAATAGCACAACTCACCAGTGAGCAGCGTCTACAATTTAATTTTTATCCTCTTGCTATTCTTCTTTAATCACATTTGCATTTATATAGATTTGAAACTGACAATATCTAAAGAAGCATGTTTATTATACATGAACTTTAGGTTAGTTTAGGAGGGCATTTCAAACTGGCAGCCCTTCGTATCGCTCGGAACCCGTGAAGTAACTCTCAGTTTCAAAAAGGTTGGCGACCCCTGATGTAGTGAAATGTAGACCTGGTTACTCGTAAGTCGATGCATATATAAAGAAGATATAGAACATACGCAGATGCAGTTTTAGCACATTCTTGTGTTGCCTGGTTAACTCTTTTACATTGTGTCTGTGGCATGATTATTCTTTTTTGTTTGCTTGTTTTTTACGGTGCATTTCCGGCTTTCTGACACGCTCAAGGTTATGCCTGCAGGCCCCCAGCTGTGCTGCTTCAGCCCCCAGTGTCCCAGACTCAGTCACATCACTCCCCCACACTGAGGCATCAAAGCTTAATGAACTACTAATGGGTTCATCCTGTTCGAGGTGCCAATTGAATAAATCGCAGTGTGAAATTCCACACACCTCACATTTTTTTAAAGGGTATAACTTTTTGTTACATTGATGGTTGTCTAGTTGTATTACGCCATTCCAGTTAATGCTCCCTTGATTTGATTTAAGTAACCAGCCAGTCGGACATTGATATAGTGAAATGGAGACTATTTGAGCCTTAGGTGAATTCATTGATCTGTGTAAGAATGACAGAAACACAACTGGAAATTATAGTAGGCTTTCAAAGCATTTTGTTTAACAAGATTTAAATTGTCTGATTCATTCGCTCAACAGCTCAATCAAGGCTAGTTAATTAAGAGCTCATTTGTGCAACAAATGCCTGCATACACAACGGGTAAGCAAGACGGAGACCGGCAGACAGCACGGTTCAGTGAAGAGCCGTCTCTCCTCAACACGCATCCCACTTGGTGTGCCGAGGGGGGGGGGGGGAAGGGTTTTCAGTCTATCAGTTTATAGCCGTAAAGTCTCTGCCACACTCGAGTCCTCAGGCAGAGGGTCGGGCCCTGAGCCAGATTTTTCCGTGTTTTTCCTCCTCCGTCACAAATTTTTCCTCTTTGATAAATGTCACACCCCAACATCTCCAAGGTTCACTCATTCAAGGGGTTGATACCCCACTGTCTTTGTATGTTTGGGGGAGGGGCCCTAAATCTTGAATCCGTTGGGGTAATTGTTGCATATATAATGGCATAATCTTCTGAAAACTAATGAGAAATTAAATATTTGGAGATGTGAAATTTTTGGAGATTTTTCTACTGAAATAGCATTGTTAAAAAAAAAAAAAAAGTTTTTCTTTGTAGAGAACAGTAACAGCTTGTCCCCTATGTTTTTTTTGTCACATGTACACAGCTATGGGAGGACTTTTGAGAACCATCTTAACATGCTTATCTATCTGGCTGAAATTTGGGTGACCAGGTCCACCAGGGGGTGTGTGAGTGACACAGGTGTGTCATCTTCTAACTTTTCTTTTTCCCCTTTTTTTCATCATGGTTTGTGTTTCCAGCCATATAAATTTTCCGATTATGCTGGCATTCGGGTCTCTGCACGCGCTGCTAGAACAGGATCCCTCTTTCTCTCCCTGTCAGACTTGCACCACTTCCTGGCTGACCCTTCTGCTGTGGAGACCTTCTGACATCTCTTGCCAGCGCTTCTCTTTCGCCGTTATCTCCTGCACCTTTTCGGCGAGAGAACGTGTGTGTGTGTGTGTGTGTGTCACGCACAAGTGTTATTAATCTCTCAGCTTGCCTGGCCGCTCCCTCCCACCAGACCGCGTGTGTCTGTAATGAGTCGGGAGTCAGCAGCTTTTAATCACCAGCGCTGACCTGTGGAGACCTGTACCTTTTCCTCTTAGCAGCCCGCTTGAGCGTATACAACCTCCCCCCACCTCTCGCTTGACTCTGCTCCTGTCCGGCATCTCCACCACGCACTAATTTCCTATCATGCTCTCGCTCGCTGTTTCATCTTCCACGCGTTGCTCACGGGGTGCCCACCCCGGGCTCTGCCGGCCCCGCCCACCGTGGACTTAGTCAGCCCCGCCCCCTGCAGCTTGCCGGCGAAGTAAACATTTTAACTTTAGAAGGACATCTTCCTGGCTATCTCCTGCTGCGCTGTCTCAGTATTTACTGGCTCTCATCTTCGTCTTCCTCACAATAAATTGTGATTTCCTTCAGGAGAGACCAGATGTGTTAGACCGTATTTGTACTTGGATTTACATGGACTTAATAGCGATTTTATTTTTTTTCTCCACACTGTGCCAGCCCTTTTATAAAGTGTGTCTCATATTGTCGTGTGCAGAGGTAATGTCATTCTCTGCCTGTGCTTGTTGAGCCGGGCATTATGGTCTGCCTTTAAATCCCATCCTGCCATTAACGAACCACCATATATAAATTTATCATGCAGCTGCTGCAGTTTGCCCCGCAGCTCCTCGCAGATAGCTGGCAGACGCTCGGTCCAGAGGATCACATCACATCCTGCCGCTCGCGGTCCCTCCAGTGCTCCTTGAGATCTCAATGCTTGTAAGCCTGTCCGTTAGTGGCGAAAACGATTGCGATTTTGGGGGAGTCCAACCCCCCCCCCCCGTTTGCTGCTGGCCAGGCCTGAATGCAGCACCTTTTTGCGTAAAATAACCCAAAATCAAGCTCTGCAAAACCATCTGTCATTTCTCCGCTTAGCGTATCCTTAGATCACACATGAGCAGAAAATAGTGTTTGGTCTGTCTGCGCGAAATGTTCACCGTTCTCTGCATCTCGAGAGCTCTCTCAGAACAAATTTAAATGGCAGAAATATGAGGCCTCCCCCGGAGGGTGTACAAATTGAGAGCGAGGGCCGGTTTCCACCATGCCCTCCCGTGTAATCTCCACTCGTCTTCACTCGCGACTGCCGCCTTGACTCTCCGCTGTAATAAGCCTGTTTTTGTTTATTCTCCTGCATTATTTACACAGAGTGAAATGTGAAGGATGCCCGGATGAATTAGTGGTGCCCTCTCGCCAAAGCACGCATGCACACGCGCACATGTACAGCCTGACAGGTGACCATCCTGTTTATTTCCTGAGCATGGCAGTGGGTCTCAGGGCTGGGGGGCTTGATGGGTAATGCGAAAGGACAGCCACTATGTGTCATGATGAGGAGAGTAATAACACTGTACACTACCCCCTCTCCCCCCCATGGCTGCTTTATCGAGGGTCGTGTCACATCTGCGAAATGCTGCGTAAATGTCATTTGCTGTCACCGTGTGATCCGGTGGGGGGGGATGGAGTTGGGCGTCACCCCTGTTGAGTGGGCCTTGATTGGTGGGTGCCCTCGTTGGAAGCAGCTGTCAGCCCTTGCAGAAGGGTGCCGTGAAATGCAATGGATTGGTTTGGCGTATGATTTCGAAGATAATCGCCACGCGGACTCTGTAATGGCACTAGTTAATTATCGGTTTTTACAACAGTTTGCCCGCGAGTGTTTGTGTAATTCCTTTTTAATTGGACTGTAATGTCTCCTGATTATTCACGCCTGATTTTTCTGATTAAATTTGTGGAAGTCTGGCACGCCTCCATTGTCAAAAGGTCACTTTTTTGTGACAGATGGGGATGAATGGGTGGTTCTGAGGCTTGCTGTTTTGTTTCATCCTGACTTTGTGCATTAATGCTGTTTCTACTTCTGATTTTTTTTTCGTCTCTGTGTGTCTGTTTCTGTTTGTATTTGAGATCTGTCCTTAACAGTTCCACTCATATATTGTATCCTACTTTTACAGTTTGTTCACTCTGTTTTGTCCTAGAGTAACTGTTTCCTGATCAGTATTTTTTTCTCTCTTGGCTTGTTACAGGTTGGTGACGCTGGAAAACAGCCCCTCCATCACTCCCGAGCTCCTCAGAATCTTCCAGAACATGTCCGCCCTCCTTGGTACGCCTCTCTTCCGGGGTCAGCTCCCTCCCTGCTCTCGCGGTTTGACTCGGGTGGATGGCTCTTGCTGAGCCCCGGCGTCCGTGGCGAGGGGTGCAGGCGTGAGAAGGAAGCATTGCGGTCTGATGGCTGGTGCTTGCTGGATTGATATCATGATGGACGCTCTGAATCTCCCCGCCTCTTCATTTTTGTTAGTTTTCATTTCTGTATGCGTTCTGGTGGGTGCCTCTGGGATGGGGTCTGTCTTTGTGATGTGTGGTTTATCACATGTTTCCAGCAGGACCTGGATGTCCGGTCTGGGTGCCCCCGGTCCAGCTTTGCCAGATGGTTGGCTAGATAAGCTGGCTGTGCCTCTCACACACGACTCTGGTTTATCTTTAATTATTTCTCGCACATTTCTCTGTGCATGTGAGAGGGCATGGAGGTGGTCATGGGCATGTTGGTTGTTCCTCATTTCCTCGCTATATTGGCTTAAATCGAGGATCCTGTGTTTAATCAGATGACTGTCGCCTGTGGCAGAATCTCAGATTGAGGCTGTAGTCTCTTTTGCTGCTGCATCCAGTTTCATTCGTCTGAGTGGGGGTGTTTGTCCACACGGAGAGCAGGTCTTGGGATAGCCCCCGCTGTCTCAGACAGGCTTCCGTCCTTGGTTTGAGAATTCGGGGACAGTTTTCTGTCTGCCGGCCAATTGGCGCTCGCATCTGATGGACCTTGACGATCTCGTGGCCCTTGCCGTCTCGCGTCGGGCCGTACCGAAAGTCCTGTGTCTCGCCTTTTTCCTCCCGCTCGCTGATCCCGGCAGGAAATGAAGTGTAAATCGCGCTGGTCTGCGTATCGGTGGCATCGAGCCGACCTGCGGCGTAATTTCCCCCTGAGAGGACTCGAGTGGCGCGGAAGAGCGAGAGGCCACTGTGCCGGAATCCCAGTATGCCTTGGGGTTTGTGCAGATAATCATAGCAGTAATAACATCGGGCAAATGGCGACCATGTACGAGTGTGTGCAGTAGGACGCTGCCTTGAGAGACAAAGGAATCAACAACTGAAAAGTCCTACTTCTGTAGTTATACTCAGGTGAGGGTAAATGCTGTGTTTTTGCCAGCTGGCTTTTTGGGGCCGTGCTCGGCTGTGCCTCGGATATCCCTGTTTGCGCACATACACACGTGAACGACCTACACGTGAGTCCTAAACCCTGAAGGATAATTCTCCATACCACCATGCTAATGCCGTACGTTTTTTGGGTCTAAAGCTGTTTGTCCTGCATGACATGGTGGCCAAGTTGGCAGTTCGATTCCCGCCTCCTGCTCCGTGAGTCTGGAGTTTTCATGTTCCCCCTGATATCTGGGATTCCCTTGGGTTTTCTCCAGCTTCCTCTCTCAGTTCTTTTTCTTGTTTAATTGCTGTTTCCTCATTTTCCGCAAACCTGCCAGGCGACATTACAGACAGGCACCAATCCAGCCGCCTCGGGGTCCTTTCACATATCTTTCCGAGAGGGGCGATGGGTGAAGTGCAAGCCGTACATTCCGGCAGGTTGGGCGTCAGGTGACTTCTGAGAGGTGGTGCTGGCGCCGCATGGCGTTAATAAACATGCCACCGTCTTAGTGGCATTTCAGTGACAGAGCGCTGTTTACCTTTCGGGGAGATTGATTGGACCCGTTTATCACTGAGGGTATGGCGGCCAGCCACTTCAGCAGTGCCTCTCTGTTCCCTACACCTCACACTCTTGATACTATCTCTTGGTTCACTTGTGTGAGCTTGACTACGGGGGGTGGGGGGATTCTTAAAGACGGAGCGTCGTTATTTGTTCGCCGTAAAGTGTTTTCACAAGTGCCGCCTCATCAGCCTAATAACCCAAAGGCGCATGCCAGCACGGCCTAACGGGCATGAACGCCGAGTTTTATTATGCTTCTGTAAAAACCTTGTTAGCTGCTTCCTCACGCTTCCCATTAAGGGAGGGGGGCCTCCATCCATGGGGAGCCTGCGGAGTGGGGGCGACACAGAGCCTTTCTGCGGAAACCCAATCTCCATCCCTCTTGCTGCAGTGATAAGGCTGTGATTCCACAGATAGATGATGGGCAAAGGTTCGAGCGAGAGTCTGGCGGAATGATTCCTGACCCATTTTCCCGGGGAGTGGTGCGGTGCTGTTGTACCTTAGAGCGAAGTGAACATCGCGCAGCATTGCATGACGTGGGGAGAGCAGGAAAAGCCATCGAGCAGTGTAACCTTGGTGCTCTTTGTGGATCTGATTTCCCAGCATATGTGTGCAGAGCCTGCATGTTCTGTTACCTGAATTTTCTGAATTTTAAAGGAATTTTTCTGAAGTAAGCTTAACGTGCTGGCAGTCGCCCTGTGACCGGCCCGCCTCCGCACAGCCCTCTATTGGCTAAGCGCTTATGGAACATGATGGATGGACCTGGATGAAACTGCCCTTCAGAATTATTGGCATTTTTGGTTTAAAAAACAAAGAGAAAAACGACGTTGAGAGAAATGTCTTTCTCATTCATTAGCTTGGTCTTATACTCAAATGAGCAGAGCAATCGATTTTTTTCGCCGAAATATACATTTAATTGAAGAACAGAAATCCTCGCAAACAAATATTGCCAGTAATTACTCATTGTAAGTTGTCTGGGGTGAAAGTGTTTTTAAAATGACCAGATGATTAATCAGTGGGCTGGCAGTCTAACGTCAGAAGGCCGTGACGCGGACCTTTACCGGAAGCTGTCAAGCTGCTGGAATGTCCTGTCCCATCGGCAGGTTCTGTTGTTCGTACATCAGTGTTCACGCCTACGGGGCTCAGATTCCTATCAGCAAAGAATAGCGCTTTCTTTCTGCCAATTAGACAGCTAAGCCGCTGCTTCATTGTTCTTAACTGCAATCAGACTTTGGACATGAAGATTTTGTGTGACATTAAACCCACAGTGAGCGACAGCGAGGAGTTGAGCGTGATTCTTTTAGCCTTGAAAAATTCTAGCAAAAGTGCAAGATCAGGAGGTAGAGAAGGGGGTGGGGGTGCGTGATTTATTGTGCTTGGTCCTGTTCCTCATATCTCACTACAGCCTGTGCTGAAGCCATCGGCCTGCTTGGAAATTGCCGTGCTGGTGTGTGTCTAGGTTGTGCCTCATTCATCAGCTCGGAGCAACGTGGGTGTTGCCACCCACCCCCACAAAAAACACACGGGTGCTCATTCATTTCTAAATGACAATGTAGTTAATATTCAGTTATTTACTCATTAGTAGTATTAGTGATTATTATAGAAGCATTAAAGAAACACTCAAACTGATGCCATTGAAGGGGCTGCTAATGAAAGTTAATGGGCATTAACC